>NW_020454229.1:0-1736 GCF_003342845.1 Nothoprocta perdicaria
CGCTGGCCATTGCTGCGGGGCCACCTCCCGCCTGGGCTGCTCTGCTGGTTGGGCTGGCGAGAGGGCAGGGCAGCTGGGGAGGGCTGGGCAGGGGCTGGGCTGCGCTAGAGAGGGTCAGTGTTGGCCGAGCTGCGTGGACAGGCAGGGGGAGGACACGCAGCAGTGGTTGTGGCGCAGAGCTCTGGTGCTGTGTGCTCCCCAGGACACACGGGTGACATCAGCACACTGCATTACACACCACTGCACACCAGTACAGGCCAGGAAACACCAGCACACACCTGTACAGACCCCCCCACACCAGTACACACCAGCAGATGCCAGCACAGAGCAGCACACACCAGTACAGACCAGTGTTCAACAGTGCACACCAGAACACACCAGTACAGATCATTACACCCCAGTGCACACCAGCACACACCATTACATACCAGCCTACACCACTACACACCAGCACGCACCACTGCACACCAGCTCACACCTGCAAAGACCAGTGCAATGCAGTGTCCACACCAATAAACACTTGTGCACACCACTACACACCTGTTCACAACAGCATACAACAGCGCACACCAGGCAACATGGGGACACACCTGTGCAAACCATTACACACCAGTACATAGCAGTGCACACCAGGGCTCACCAGTACAAACCTGAACACAAGATTACGTACCTGTACACAATAGAAGACAGCAGTCCACAGTTAGGGTTAAGTTTAGGTAGAGGTTGGGTTGGAGCTAGTTGTAGTTCAGTTTTCTTTCACTTTCCCTCCTCCTTGCTTCTTCCTCACCTATTCCACCTCTCCCTTTTCCTCTCCACCTTCCCCACCTCCTGGCTTCTTCCTTACCTGCATATCCATGATGTATAGTATTAATATTTTACTGCATTCTAGTTTTACTCTGGCATATAGATAATAGACTTTCCTCCAGAAAGAAGAAGAAAAAAAATGCTTATTGTGCTTTCACCATGCCTTTTAGGGAAAGGGTTAGATTATGGTCAAGACATGTAGGGTCGGGGTTAGAGTTAGAGGTTAGGTGTTAGGTTAGAGGAGGGGTTTAGGGTTAAACATAACATTTAGGGTTAGCTTTAGATTAGAGTTAGGTATAGGGTGAACGTTAGGCTTAGGTTTGGTAATGGTTAGCGTCACATATTTTGGGTTACAGTGGGTTGGGCTTAGGTGTATTGTTAGGGTTTGGAGGCTTAGAGATTACGCCTTAGGGTTTTGAAGGGTTAGGGACAGGGTAAAGTGTTTCAATTAGGGTCATAATTTAGGGTTAGTTACAGAGTAAAGGGTTAAGAATTAAGGGTGTTAAGAATTAGGGATAGGTTTATGGTATGGATAAGGTTCGGGTTATACTCACCATTAAAGGCTAGGGCTTGGATTAGGGTTAGTTGAAGGTGTTAGGGTTAAGAGGTAGAGATAGGGTTAGTGGTATGGTTAAGGACAGGGATAGAGTTATCCATGCATTGAGGTATAGCCATTTAGGGCTGGGGCTGGTTAGGGTTTGGAACAGAGTTAGAGTTAAGGATTAGGGTTGGAGAAAGTGCCCTATGGCCTTCAGACAAAACAGCTTCCTCCACATCCCTTCCCCAGGCAGGAACCACTGCTGCCCTATCAGCTCCTCCCACAAGAGACACCTCACAGCCAACGCCCTCGCCTCCCTGCCTGCTGCCGGCCAATCAGGGACCCAGAAAGACATGACATCACCGCCCCATCACAGCCAGGGCTCTGTCCCCGC
>NW_020454229.1:3526-4295 GCF_003342845.1 Nothoprocta perdicaria
GTGCTGGTCAGCACTGCAGGCAGTTTAAAGCTTGCTCTGGCTTTGCAGGAAAGCTTTCCCTTTTGGCCAGGGAACTTCATTGTTGACATCTTGGACTTACCYTACAGTCGAAGAGCATCATTAATTTTATGGAACGATTTCATCCTTTATTTKGTTTATTTGCAGTTTAGAAAAATAGCGCGTGTCTACTTTCAACTAGTTCCCTAAGGAAAGCAGTTGGGAGTTGGGCACATTAACTGTGTCCTCTGTTGCTGCCTTCAGAGGAACAGGGAAGCTTCTAAGAGGAGTGGTGGAAGCCCCAGGTGGCTGCTGAGAGAAATGGCAGGTTGTGGAGGGGAGGGAAGAGTGTCCATGCAGGACCTGAGCTCTGACCTGCTCTTCCTGCAATGTCCAGACTGCATTGGGAGTCACTCTGGATTGATAGGGATTGGATTCACTTATTCTGAAAGATGAATATTAATAATAAGAATAAAAGCCTTTAAAGGCAGACGTTCTTGTATATTATTAATGTCTCCACCTTTCAGCTGCACTCCTGAGAGCTCTCCAATTAGCCATGGTGCTGAGCCCATGAACATCAGTAACTGAGGAGACTGAACAAAATGTTGAGGAATTCCAAGTCAGAAGCAGCCTTCAAAGTTTTGTAGAGCCTTAGTGAGTCCCACTGCTATTTGTTAGCAACAAGGATTCCCTAGGGGCTGATTAGAGGAAAAAACTGTAGTCACTGCTAGCAGGTAGGCAGAGGAAACTCTACAGGTGGCTCTGATGCTGC
>NW_020454229.1:4782-6921 GCF_003342845.1 Nothoprocta perdicaria
CCAAGTGAAGACTCCTTGCACTCCCGCTCAAGTTCAGAAGGCTTCCTCCTGCGTCGTTAGAAATGGGGCTACCTCTGTCAGCTGAGCTCCCTCACATGCCCTTATGGGAATGAGAAGAATGATTCTCCCTTTGCAGTGTCTCTTACAGCACTGTCCCTAAGAGGGTTCAGAGGGAGAAACTGTGTCTCCAAYAAGTCAAGGTGGGCTGAGACCATGGGTGCCACCCATTAGGAGAGCTCAGCATGCCATGGGCACAGCAGCACCCCTGTCCCGTGAGGGTGTCAGTTCCTGTCACTATGGGCCGGTGCCTTCCCTCTCCAGGGCTCCAAAGCCACAAGGGGAGCGAAGGGGAGAGGAATCAGGCAGCAGCTTGTGGGATGAGAGCCACATGTGACAGCAGCATCTGCCTGCTGCTGGGGGGCAAGAGGAGGCTACTAGGTTGCCCTGAAAAAAGAAAAGCTGGCGCATTTTCTCCCTGTAGCTTTCAGCAGGGTGCAGAAGCTCTCCTGAGGAGCATTCAGGAGCAGAGACACATGGCAGTAGTGTGAGTTGTGGGGAGCCTGTTTGGCTGGCTCTGCTTCCCACTCCAAACTGTGTGGAAAATCTCACCATCAAGAACTGAATGTCCACMAAGGAGATAGAGGAGTCCTAAAACTTTATCCGAATAAAGGAATAGTCCATGAAGGCATACCCCTGTGGGCTCTCYCAAATTACAGAAGGGCACAACCTCCTTTTATCCTAATTTCCCAACTGACGTATGCCCTCTCCTTYTCCCCACTGGCTAAGGTACTCAGAAGTTACAGAGATCCTGGCCCGCTTAACATATGTTGCTCCTTGATGTGTTCCCCTTCCCTGCTCATACATCACATGTCTAATTAAAGTGACTTTATGCCTCCCTGCATTCACAAACACTCTGTCGACTCTAGATCTGGTCGCATTCAAAAACAGTTAATGCACTTCATAAAGAGTAGGATTTATTCCATTGCAACCTTTACCAAGCAGGTTTTGCAWAACAGTGCAGGAAGTTCTCTACTATCCCATGGGGCTCTTAGCTACCCGTAATGGACAAATGTGCAGTACTCACCCATCCAAGAAGATGGGAGAGATCTCTCAATCTCGACGACACTCCTCAGGCGGCATCCCAACCCAAGAGGAGCAGAGTGGCTGCTTTCAAGACTAGCTATGACTTGAAAAGTCATGCGTTAATTCTATACCCTTCTCAAAGTGGGAGGTGGTAGTAGAAAATATGGGAGAAAGAGTGAAAGCACACAAAAGTGTGTTTGGAAAGCTAGGAAAAGCCATCTTTAAGCAGAATGGAGGAGTGGACAAAAGGGACAGGATCCTAAAAGATGGAAGAGGGAAAGGACAGAGGGGTCAGAGTACAGAGCTGGGCAGCCAGCATCCAAGATGAGAAGGAAAGGAAGTGCAGTGAAGGGAGGGGATGGCTTGGCAGAGCATGAGGGGAAATGTCTCTGCTGTGTCCATGGCTCTGCCATCTCCATGGCACTGGGCCCTGGAGCCCCCAGATGACACGGGCATCAAGCACACGCAGGAGCTAAGCTCACAGTGGGATGGGGCACATCACAGATAAATGTCCCCAGGGTCATGGCTAGTGGCCCTAACCTACCTGCGAGGTTACAGAATCACAGAAGGGTTGAGTTTGAGGCTGTTTCGGGCCTTGTCCATACTCAGCACAGAGCACCTAGGATCCGGGTGTCCCTGAGAGCACCCAGGTTGGTGTGTTTTCTCTGAGATAATGCCCAGGGCCAGGAATAAATGAGCCCACTCCAAAAGAGCTCCTGCCTGATTATATCAGCCCAACTCCCCTTCCTCACCATCCTCATGCTCTCCATGTTGGTGCCATCTCTGCTGCCCACCTCTCTCTTCAGCCCCACTGCTCACCTCGATCCCGCTCTCCTGCCAGCCTGAGAGCGCATCTGAGGGCTGGGAGCAGGAGTCACCTGCTGCTCCTTGTCCATATTCAGGATCCTGTTGTGGGGACCTGATACTGGCACCAAGGGGAGCTGCACCTTCCTGATGGAGCTGCTCTCCTCAGAGTGGGGACCATGGGGTCTGTGCTCCCAACAGGGGCATTGTCACCATGGGGACCATCCCCTCACAATGGCCTTGTGGGCATGA
>NW_020454230.1:0-2961 GCF_003342845.1 Nothoprocta perdicaria
ATTCAGATGGCCGGTGTTCACGGAGGTAGCTTTCCACCGATGGGTGAGATGTCAGAGCTTGTTTTGCTTTGGCTGCCTCTGAGCGTTATTATCAAGATTTGGCCATTTTGTCTCATTTTGCTAAATCACAATGGGGCCTAGTTATAAAAAAATAAACAGATGCCAGGGAGAGGCGATTTATTAGCAGTTATAAAGTTTTGTGACATCAGACATGGATTAAGCTACTCATTGCTTGTAAGACTGAAGGCACATCAAGCAGCCTAGATGCACGTCTATGTTGGGAATGTGAAGAGCAATGGGATCAAGTCAACCAAAACTGTTCTCCACACCAGGACTATTGAACCAAGCGGAAAAAAGAGACAAGTGTTTCATGCTGGGGGAAGATCCTGCTGGTTTGCTTAAAAGAAAGGATTATCGTGAGCTTACTTAGGGTCCCTAATTCTTTAGGTCACCTAATTCTTCAGTTCCGGCCCTTTCTCCACAACCTCAGGTGTGTACAGGGGAGAGGAACAAGACCAGAAATCTGGGATCTGTGAGGAAAACACTCTGTAAGACAAAGCAATCAGAGCTGTCTATGCAGAATTTCCAAGACAGCTAATAGAAGGAAAAGTAAATATTTTCCATAAGATTGAGTAGAGCCAAGGCAGACAATAATACGGCTTCTGCTTACTAAAAAGCCAAGAAGACGCTCGCAGCCGCGCTGGCAGCAAGCTTTCATCTCAGCAATTTCATCTCCGGCTCCATACAACTTTATTAGCTTAAAACCAGTGCTCAGCTCTGCCCTTTGGCTCCCCAGTCGCCGTGCCACTTAGCACGGGGAATAATAATGAGCAATATAGCGGAGTGCCGCGTCGCCCGCTGCCGCTCCCCGGGGAGGAGCAATCATCTCGCCACTGTCACCGCTAATGCAAAGCACCGGCGCTAATCCGCCAGGACTCGCGGCAAAACACCCGGGGAGATTGTTTTGCTGCCGCCCGCCCTTTCCTTCCTTCCCTTTTCAAAATACCTCTCCCTCCCGCAGGAGCTGCCGTGGTTATTAAGGCACGGAAACGCGGAATGAAGGAGGCAGGCGGAAAAACAGAGGCTCGTTGTTCTGTAAAGCTGCTTCTGAGGGTTCATCATGGTGCAGGCTCAACGCGATGCGACTCTTAGAGGCTGCCTGGTTGCTGATGCCCCAGCTTGTGCACCACGGGGCTTGGTGCATGGATCAAATCCCAAGCCACAGCTGCATGGATAGAGTGGGAATGGTTTTACCCGAGTCATACAGCCTCAAATATTCATTAGCAAACGATATGCTTTAACAACCTCGTTATTTTTAAGTTGCACTAAGTAAAGCAAGCAAATAAAAAGGTGCAATTCTTGTAAATGAGCATGGTTCTGGTGATGACACAGATATGCCCAAATGCAGAGGTTATTTTGCTTTGTTTTACACTTCGAGACTGGGCACACACATTATATGATATTCATTCCACTATCAATGAAGTATCAAAGTTGGTTTTAGTTTACATTGCAAATTGTCTTACGGAAAATAAATGAAGACCATTGCCTTTTATGCCACCTGCAGTAATGATACCTGGACAAACACTGCAGAGAGTCTAAAGAGGGTAAGAAAAAGCAGCTAAAGCTTCCAAGCAAGCTGGAAACATTCTGGTGGCATCTCCCAACCATGAGGAGATCCGACATCTCGGGATGGATCAGCCATGGCAAAGTTAGTTGGAAGAATTAGAAAGATGAAGCAAAGCCATTGAGATCCAACAGGTTCCACCACCAGAACTTCAAGTATCTGATGATTATTCTAATGATTCTTTTACCTAGTTATATCCCAAAGGACACTCTTTTAAAGGTCCATAAGAGGGAAAAAAAACAAATCTGACTCTTCTCTCCCCCTTTACCCCAAATCTCTTCCCTCAGAACCGGGACTCAGCTAGTTAAACCCGCCAGACTTCCGAGCCAGGCTGAGCCGCAGAGTCGATGGGGCTCAATCGTCCCCCTTGCTGAGCAATCAGAGAGCTGCCATYGGAAACAAACYTGTTGACCTGGAAGAATTGGCACCAGCACCCAMACGAATCCGAGTCCTCTAATCTGGCCGGGAACACTAACTAAAGGTGTCAGCTCAAAGGAGACTGTTAATATAATACATGAACCCGAGGAGGAGGAGGGAAGCCTCACAAAGGATGAAAAGAGACTTGGGACTGATGAGATCCACACGGGAAAGAAGAGGCAGAGGAGGGGGAAAGGCTTCAGGATGGGAAGCTTGCAGATGACATTCAAGAGGGTCACTGTGCACAGAAACCAAACAGGGAGGTTTTGGTGGCAGTGCTGGCTTTGAAAACATCCCTTCATCTATTCCTCCTCATAGAGATGGTTTTTTTTGCAAGGCCAAAACACAAAATATGCAAAGGATAAGATGCATTTACTGCTGAAGACAATGAAATGTTCATTTCGAAGACATATCACAGATTTGACCTTTGAGCCTCTCATTTGCTGGGGCATTAATTTGTTTCCTATCTGTCAAATATTAGAAAAATTAGGTGTGTGGTACAGAGACCCTGGTGTAAATGTCTTCTCCTGAACTCAACCACATCACGTGTTTCTTGCTCACTGTAATGCAGCATGGATCCTGATCCAACACACGGCTTGAATTAGGCCCTCTGAGGGCCTAAACATCTTTAATTCCATGGAAATACATTTATTTTAACCCAGAAGAATCTGACTCCAAGGTCATTCCACGACGAGTTAGTAAATGAGAGGTAATACTCAAAATCCAAATTTACTCAACTAGGAGCTAAAGGCAACTCTAGATATCAAATCCCACCTTACATAAAAAATAGTTGCAGGTTATCTAACAGCCTTCACAAATCTTTAGTTGCCACATGGACAGTGCAACCAGAGATATGTAGGCTTGTGTTTCTGGTTTGCCACCCAGCAAATGTGTAGGACATACATGTATTTTTGTAGTTT
>NW_020454230.1:3736-6072 GCF_003342845.1 Nothoprocta perdicaria
TTCAGTTTTCTGAAATTCTAATTTCCTAAACCAAGTGAAGTATTTCAGAATATAAAGTTAAATCAAATCAATGGCCTAAAATGATTTTTCTATAGCTGGCAGCTTATTCAGTTAACATCAATCACCAAGAGGGRGAAAGGGTAAGCAAGACGCACRCCGAAACGCAGAGATTGATTTCAAAGCTGCAGAGCAGTCATATGTCCAATGGCATATTAGAAACAATAATATTACCCAAGGAGGCACCAGCCCTGAAGCGACGCAATTTTAAATTTAAAAATAGGGGTAAAAAGCCTGAAAATGTTAAATTTATGAAGACGTTAGATGCTGGGAGACAGAGAATAACTGCACAGTCATACAGGAGCGGCTGTCTCCATACAACAGGGTTTGATCAATCCAACTTCTCCCGTTGGTCACATCTCAGTCCCTTTATATTCTACATCTCAAGCCAGCCTATTCCAGAATGTGATGGTCATATAGGTCATTCAGGCCAAAATCATGTATAGGCTGGAATTACTTCCYCTTTTTCTGACATCAGTCTCTGGAYCTTCACTTAATCCGAGCTTCTRTAGATCTGSGTAGGAAAAGCTGGGGAATTAACCCAATTTCTCCTTGGTGAGAGTTGCASAGCTCTTCTGTTCTCTAYTTATGGTTCTTGGAGGTCTGCAGAATGTGTTCCCCCTTGGTTAATTGGAAGATAACAGTAGCAGATGACATGAAAATATTAAAGAACTRTCAGAGTCACCTAAAACATGTAAGAAAGAAGGAGGATTGGGAAATAYRGTCCCTTTYCTTCACAAAATGCAGTCCTCCTTTCTAAATAAATGCATGTAAAGGAAGGAGTTTCGCAGCTCTCTASTTGTCCTCCTCACTGACCTAAGGTCTCCTATGGAATGTACTGCACTCCCAAACCAATTTGGTTAGTCCAGAAGTTGATTTTTCTCCCCTTTTCTCTACTGCAAACAATTCCTGCAATAGTAGAATCATGGTTTTCTGCAGGGAAAAAAAAAAAAAAAAGAGAGAGAGAGAGAAGAACAGATTTTGCTCATAAAGAACAAATTTTGCCCAGGAACGTAGAAATCTTGGCAAAAGCATTTGTGTAACTGCAATCATCCTGCGTCGGGGTCTCCAATTTCTCTTTTCATTAGGCAGCGACCGGCTGCTTTTATTCAGAGCTGTGTACATGAGATCTCTCTGGTGGCTYTGCTGATGATATCCTCCCTCGTGTWAAAAATAACCAATTGCAGCTATCCCTGCAAAAGGCTCTTTYATGTGCATGAATAGGCTACGTGAGATAGCTCCTGCATAGCAAAGGAGGCAGAAAGCTTTATTCTCGCTCAYGGGGAAGGATTTATTTAGCCAAAATGAAAAAGAAATCGAATTGGAGACAGATACTCCGGCGATCGCCTGGGAATTCCTACTGTCTGAATGATATGTAAATGATATTCGGTTTTCTTTAAGTGTGGGCCTGCTTGGAAGAGGGCCTAGTCTAGACCAGCCCCCTTCTTCTGCGATGCATCTGCTGTGTGTGGAGTCAGCTCTGTTTCATGACTAGGACCGGTCACCAATTATCTTTCAAGTTGCTTTTTTTTTCGCGGGGATTAATTTTATTCTGCACGTTTCTGTTTGCATGCCTTTTCTCCCTGAAAAAGCTGATATTTTGCTGAAAACAAGCAAATGCCCACACCTGAAAACAGAAACATTGCTGCCAAGGGGAAATTTGCCCAATATGCCTCATTTTTCACTATAAGCCACGATTTTTCACTGTATTTTTCACTATTTTTCACTATATGCCACTATTTTTCACTAATACTCTGCGCTGAGCAGGGTACTCTAGATGCAGGACATGTCCCAGGACACGTGGGTCAGATCCTTCAAGGATGCTCCACAGTGGCCTGGCCAGGGGACAAATCGCAGCCTCAGAGGGGACCCAACTGCACCAGGGGCCCTCCTTGGCACAACGCACCACACCACCTCCATAACAGAATGGGAAAATGCTTGGAACAACTGCTTGTAGCTATTTGTAAAACTTCTTATATCTCTTTTTATTCCCCCCACCAAAAAGTCAATGTGTCCCCAAAAGTTTTAGCATCTCATCAACTCCACTGCTGAATGCAGAGAGGCTTTATCGTGTCCTCCAAGCCCTGAGGAATCAAAACGGGGGGCAGACAAAGCTGGGCTCTATTTTCTCTGATGCTCTGGCATGGGATTATTTTCCTTGGCCGAATGTACCCACCAAATCCAACCTGACTCAAAGGCAGTGCCAAGGAAACAATGCAGAGGTTTGTGAAAGAGTGAAAACTTGGGTCAGGCTCCTCTGTTACTGGTCAAGATGGAAA
>NW_020454231.1:0-4019 GCF_003342845.1 Nothoprocta perdicaria
CTCCAAGGGGGTTTATTGGCAGCGCCCGGACGCCGGGGCCCCTTCCCGGACGCCGGGGCCCCCAGGTAAGAAGGCACTTGGTTGGGGGGGGGGCAAAGGCAACGGGGAGGGGGGGCCGGACGCCGGGGCCCCTTCCCGGACGCCAGGGCCCCTTCCCGGACGCCGGGGCCCCCTCCCGGGCGCCGGGGCCCCCTCCCGGACGCCAGGGCCCCTTCCCGGACGCCGGGGCCCCTTCCCGGACGCCGGGGCCCCCTCCCGGACGCCGGGGCCCCTCAGAGGTGGCCGCGCTGGCGCAGCTCGTGCAGCAGCTCCGGGACCCCCGGCAGGAGCCGCCCCGGCTGCCGGGGGGGGGGCTCGGCCAGCGCCAGCACCCGCGGGCCCCCGCCCAGCGCCACGCCCAGCTCCTCGGGCGTCACCTGCTCCAGGGGCTTCTTCTTGGCCTTCTGCGGGGACACGGGGGGCATTGGGGACATTGGGGACATTGGGGACACGTTGGGGACGTTGGGGACAGGCCCTCACCATGATGGCGGGCAGCGTGGTGTAGCGGGACACATTGGGGACACATTGGGGACACGTTGGGGACACGTTGGGGACATTGGGGACATTGGAGACACGTTGGGGACACGTTGGGGACGTTGGGGACATTGGGGACATTGGGGACACAATGGGGACACGTTGGGGACATGTTGAGGACACGTTGGGGACATTGGGGACATTGGGGACACATTGGGGACATTGGGGACACGTTGAGGACATTGGGGACGTTGGGGACACGTTGGGGACAGGCCCTCACCATGATGGCGGGCAGCGTGGCGTAGCGGGACACATTGGGGACAGGTTGGGGACATTGGGGACATTGGAGACACGTTGGGGACACGTTGGGGACATTGGGGACACGTTGGGGACATTGGGGACATTGGGGACACGTTGGGGACATTTCCTCACCATGATGGCGGGCAGCGTGGCGTAGTGGGACACATTGGGGACACGTTGGGGACATTGGGGACACAATGGGGACACATTGGGGACACGTTGGGGACATTGGGGACATTGGGGACATGTTGGGGACACGTTGGGGACATGTTGGGGACATGTTGGGGACACTGGGGACATTGGGGACATGTTGGGGACATGCCCTCACCATGATGGCGGGCAGTGTGGCGTAGCGGGACACATTGGGGACACGTTGGGGACATTGGGGACACGTTGGGGACATTGGGGACACGTTGGGGACGTTGGGGACGTTGGGGACGTTGGGGACATTGGGGACATTGGAGACACGTTGGGGACATTGGGGACGTTGGGGACAGGCCCTCACCATGATGGCGGGCAGCGTGGCGTAGCGCGGCACGTTGAGCCGCAGGTCGGCCGTGACCAGCGCCGGCAGCCGCAGCCGCAGCGTCTCGAGGCCGCCGTCCACCTCGCGCTGCACCCGCAGCCAGGGGCCCTCGGGCGACAGCGACGACGCGCACGTCGCCTGCGACACGCGTGGGACACGCGTGGGACATACGTGTGACATACGTGTCATACATGTGACATACATGGGCCATACGTGTGACACGGGTCACACCCGCAGCCAGGGCCCCTCGGGCGTCAGCGACGACGCGCACGTCGCCTGCAGACACGTATGTGACACGCGTGTGACATATGTGTGATATACATGTGACATAGGGGTCATACATGTGACATACATGTCATACATGCGTCATATATGTGTCACACACGGGTCACATCCGCAGCCAGGGCCCCTCGGGCGACAGCGACAACGCGCACGTCGCCTGGGGGACACGTGTGTGACACGCATGTGACATACGTGTGACATAGGTGTCATATATGTGACATACATGTGCCATACGTGTGACACGGGTCACACCCGCAGCCAGGGCCCCTCGGGCGACAGCGACGACGCGCACATCGCCTGGGGGACACGTGTGTGACACGCGTGTAACATATGTGTGACATACTTGTCATACATGGGCCTTACATGTGACATACGTGTCATACACATGTCATATATGGGGTATATAAAACATATACGTGACACGCAGCTGTATCACGCGTGTGACATACCCAAATCATGCATGTAGCGTGTATGGACCTCACATGTGACACGTATGGCTCATACACATGTCATACATGTGACACTCGTGGGTCATACACGTGACATACATGTGCCGTACGTGACACACACGTGGTACACGTGGGTCCCACATGGGCCACACGTGTGACGTACGGGTCACGCAGATGTCGCACACGCACCACACGCATGTCACGTGTGTCACGTGTGTCACGTGTGTCACGTGTGTCACGTGACTCCCGGCACACACAGGTTCCATCTCCCACAATGGAGCGGGACCTCCCAACATGACCGCCTTAGGTACACCCAAAATGGCGGCCCCATGACGGCCCAGCATGGCCGCCTCCATAGATTGGGACCTCCCAACATGGCAGCCCCAGTACCACCCAACATGGCTGCCTTATAGACCCCCCAATATGGCCGACCCATGGACTCCCCCAACCATAGCCGCTCTATAGACCACCCAACATGGCCACCCTCATAGACCGGGACCTCCCAACATGGCCACCCCAGGACCACCCATCATGGCCGCCCGTGCACCTTCCCATCATGGCCGCCCCAGCGCTCCCACGGCGGCCCCCCGCGGACCCTCCCATCATGGCGGCCGCGCGCTGACCTTCCCACCATGGCGGCCGCCAGCAAGCCCTCCCACCATGGCGGCCGCCCGCGGACCCTCCCATCATGGCCGCCCCAGCGCTCCCACGGCGGCCGCGCGCGGACCCTCCCATCATGGCGGCGCGCGCGGTCCTCCCCGCTCCCAGGCTGCCCCGCGGCACCTGCGGCCAGTCCAGCAGCGCCGCCAGCATCTGCCCGGTCTGGTTGCAGTCGTCGTCTATGGCCTGGAGAGGGCGGGGGGAGCGCGCGGGGGTCACGTGACCGCAATGGGGGGGGCCCACAGGGTCACGTGACCCCATACGTCCCCTATACCGCCATACATCCCCTATAGGTGCCCATAGGCACCCGCTTGCCCGGCAGCACCGGGTGTCATTGGGATCCCCCATAGGCGCCCTATACGCCCCAGAGGTCTCTCACATCCCCCATACGTCCCCTATACGCCTCCTATACATCCCCTATAGGGGCAGCACTGAGATCCCAGGGTCCTCGTAGATGCCCACAGGTGCCTATACATCCCCCATACCCCCCACAGCTCCCCCATACATCCCCTATAGCTCCCTATACATCCCCTATAGCCCCCCCATACATCCCCTATAGCTCCCTATACATCCCCTATAGGCGCCACCTGCTTGCCCAGCAGCACCGGGCGTCACTGTGGTCCCACGCTCCCCATAGGTACCCTATACCCCCCATCGGTGCCCTATACACCCCATAGCCCCCCCATACATCCCCTAAAGGTGCCTATAGATCCGCTATAGGCGCCACCTGCTTGCCCAGCAGCACCGGGTGTCACTGGCGTCCCACAGGTCCCAGACTCCCCATAGGTGCCCATAGGTGCCCTATACCCCCATAGGTGCCCTATACCCCCCATAGATCCCTATAGCTCCCTATAGATCCTATAGGCGCCACCTGCTTGCCCAGCAGCACTGGGTGTCATTGGGGTCCCACAGGTCCCAGACTCCCCATAGATGCCCATAGGTGCCCATGGGTGCTCTATACCCCCCATAGGTGCCCTATACCCCCATAGGTCCCTATACGTCCCCTATAGATCCTATAGGCGCCACCTGCTTGCCCAGCAGCACCGGGTGTCACTGGCGTCCCACAGGTCCCAGACTCCCCATAGATGCCCATAGGTGCCCTATACCCCCATAGGTGCCCAATCCCCCCCATAGATCCCTATAGATCCCTATAGATCCCTATAGGCGCTACCTGCTTGCCCAGCAGCACCGGGCGTCATTGGGGTCCCACAGGTCCCAGACTCCCCACAGATGCCCATAGGTGCCCTCTACCCCCCATAGGTGCCCTATACCCCCCATAGGTCCCTATA
>NW_020454231.1:5171-6502 GCF_003342845.1 Nothoprocta perdicaria
GCGCCGAGCGCAGCGTCTCCTGCGGGAAAAGGGGCCCCGGCGTCCGGGTCGGGAAGGGGCCCCGGCGTCCGGGAAGGGCCCCGGTGTCCGGGAAGGGCCCCGGCGTCCGGGAAGGGCCCCGGCGTCCGGGTCGGGAAAGGGCCCCGGCGTCCGGGAAAGGGCCCAGGCGTCCGGGTCGGGAAAGGGCCCCGGCGTCCGGGAAGGGCCCCAGCGTCCGGGAAGGGCCCCGGTGTCTGGGTTGGGAAGGGGCCACGGCGTCCGGGAAGGGCCCCGGTGTCCGGGAAAAGGGCCCCGGTGTCCGGGAAGGGGCCCACATGCTGGGAAAGTGCTCCCAGTATCCGGGTGAAACGGGCCCAGGTGTCCGGGTTGGGAAGAGGTCCTGGCATCCAGTAAAGGGGCCCAGGCGTCCGGGTTAAAGCACCCCAGTGTCTGGGAAGGGCCCCGGTGTCCGGGAAAGGGGCCCAGGCGTCTGGGTCGGGAAAGGGGCCCAGGTGTCCGGGTTGGGAAGGGGCCCCGGTGTCCAGGTTGGAAAAGAGTCCCAGCACCCGGGTTGGGAAGGGGCCCTGGTGTCTGGGAAAGGGCCCAGGCGTCCGGGTTGGGAAGGGGCCCTGGTGTCTGGGAAAGGGCCCAGGCGTCCGGGTTGGGAAGGGGCCCTGGTGTCTGGGAAGGGCCCTGGTGTCTGGGAAAGGGGCCCAGGCGTCTGTGTTCGGAAAGGGCCCCGGCGTCCGGGTCGGGAAAGGGGCCCAGGTGTCCGGGTGGGAAAGGGGCCCTGACGTCTGGGTTGGGAAGGGGCCCCGGTGTCCGGGAAAGGGCCCCGGTGTCCGGTTCAGGCCCCGGTGTCCGGTTCAGGCCCCGGTGTCCGGTCAGGCCCCGGTGTCCGGGTTGGGAAGGACCCCGGTGTGCGGTTCAGGCCCCGGTGTCCAGTTCAGGGCCCTGGTGTCCGGTCAAGGGCCCCGGTGTCCGGTTAAAGGGCCCCGGTGTCCGGTTAAAGGGGCCCCGGTGTCCGGTCAAAGGGCCCCGGTGTCCAGTTAAAGGGCCCCGGTGTCCGGTTAAAGGGCCCCGGTGTCCGGTTAAAGGGGCCCCGGTGTCCAGTTAAAGGGCCCCGGTGTCCAGTTAAAGGACCCCGTGTCCGGTTCAGGCCCCCGTGTCCGGTTCAGGCCCCGGTGTGCGGGTTGGGAAGGGGCCCCGGTGTCCGGTCAAGGGCCCCGTGTCCGGTCAGGCCCCGTGTCCGGTCAGGCCCCGTGTCCGGTCAGGCCCCGTGTCCGGTCAGGCCCCGGTGCGCGGCTCACCTGGCAGGCGGGCGGCCCGACGCTCACGGCCAGCAGGTCGCG
>NW_020454232.1:0-1241 GCF_003342845.1 Nothoprocta perdicaria
CCCGCCCCGCGCGGCACGTGGGGAGGGCGGGGCCCCCCCAGGGGTCACGTGACGTGCCCCTTCACCCCCCCACCGCGCGCCCTGCCTCGTTTCCCGCCGCGCCGCGACCACGTGACAGCGACGTCACAGCTACGTCACCACCGCGGCAGCGCCGCGCACGTGCGCCACGACGACGCCCGCGGGGGGAGGGGGCGGGGGAGGGGGCGGGGCAGCCACTGCGCAGGCGCCGGCGGGAGGGGAGGCCCCGCCCCGCGCGGCACGTGGGGAGGGCGGGGCCAAGGCGGCCACGTGGCGCCGGGGCCCTATAGGGGCCCTATAGGTTCCCTATAGCGCCCTGCAGCCCCTATAGCTCTGCATGGCCTGAAGGAGCCCTCGGGAGTCCTGTGGCCTCGAGGTCCCCTATAGCCCGGGGGGGGGCAGAGGGGCCCCTTATAGCCCCATACAGCACGGCAGCGGTCCATATAGCTCTATAGTGCACAGGACGCCCATGTTCTATACATGCTGTGCAGCCTTGGAGCCACAGCCAGGCCAGGAGAGCAGGAGCACCCGAACAGCCCGGGGGCTTCTATAGTTTCTATAGGCCCTGGGTTCTCCCAGGGCCCAGCGTGGCTCCATATGGGCCTGAGGTCCCCTATAGTCCCCGACAACCTAGAGTGGGGGGTGCTCTATAACCCTGCACCCTCTGGGGTCCCCTACAGCCCAGGGGGTCCCCTATAGCCCCCGCAGTCCCCTATAGCCGCATCTCCTCTGGAGTCCCCTATAACCCAGGAAGTCCCCTATAGCTGTGCACTCTCTGGAGTCCCCTATAGCCCAGGGGGTTCCCTATAGCCCTGCACCCTCTGGTGTCCCCTATGGCCCCAGCAGTCCCCTATAGCCCCATGTCCTCTGGGATCCCCTATGGCCCCAGGGGTCTCCTATAGCCCTGCCCCCTCTGGAGTCCCATATAGCCCCAGGGGTCCCCTATAGCCCCACACCCTCTGGGGTCCCCTATAGCCCCAGGGGTCCCCTATAGCCCCACACCCTCTGGAGTCTCCTATAGCCCCAGCAGTCCCCTATAGCCCCACACCCTGCAGAGTCTCCTATAGCCCCAGCAGTCCCCTATAGCCCCACACCCTCTGGAGCTCCCTATAGCCGCGGGGGTCCCCTGTGGCCCCCCGGATCCCCGGTAGCCCCGGGGGTCCCCGAACTGCGTCAGAGATCCGATAACTGACGTCGTTTCTGGGAGCCGCGGCCGCGGGGGG
>NW_020454232.1:3442-6262 GCF_003342845.1 Nothoprocta perdicaria
GTGGGCGACACGGGTGCCGCCGCGCCAGGCCGCCCGCCGCCCGCCCGCCCTGCCGGCCCCGCACGCACCTCGTCTTCCTCAAGACGCACAAGACGGGCGGCAGCAGCGTGGTGAACGTGCTGCACCGCTTCGGCGAGGCCCGCGGCCTCCGCTTCGCCCTGCCCCACGGCTACCAGTTCGGCTACCCCAGCCCCTTCGAGGCCACGCGCGTCAAGGGCTACCGCCCCGGCGGGCCCCCCTTCGACATCCTCTGCCACCACATGCGCTTCAACCTGACCGAGGTGACCGGGGACGCGGTGGAGGAGGCACGGAGGTGGAGGCCGATGGAGGCCGCTCGGGAGGAACGGAGGGTCCTTGTGGGAAGGGGTGGATGGAGGAACGGGGAGATGTCCATGAGGGATGGGAGATGTTGAGGAACGTCTGGGCAGAGGATGGGGCTGTGGGGGACATCTAGGAGAGGTGGAGAGGCCACGGAGGTGGAGGCTGCTCGGGAGGAACAGAGGGTTCTTGTGGGAGGAGGTGGATGGAGGAACGGGGAGACGCGAAGGGGAGATGTCCAGGAGGGATGGGAGATGTTGAGGGAGATGGGGAATGTCATGGGGAGAGGATGGGGCTGTGGGGGATGTGAGGAACGTCTAGGAGGAATGGAGGAAACCATGGAGATGGAGAGCGTCCAGGAATGAAGGGAGGGCCCTTATGGGAGGGGGTGGATGGAGGAATAGGGAGACATGAAGAGGAGACGTCCAGGAGGGATGGGAGATGATGAGGGAGATGGGGAATGTCATGGGGAGAGGATGGGGCTGTGGGGGGCGTGAGGGATGTCTAGAAGAGGTGGAGAGGCCATGGAGATGGAGCACGTTCGGGAGGAACGGAGGGTCCTTGTGGGAGGAGGTGGATGGAGGAATGGGGAGATGTCCAGGATGGAGGGGAGATGTTGAGATGGGGAATGTCTGGGGAGAGGATGGGGCTGTGGGGAACGTGAGGGACATCTATGAGAGGTGGAGGAGCCATGGAGATGGAGCATGTCCAGGAATGAAGAGAGGGCCCTTGTGGGAGGGGGTGGATGGAGGAACGGGGAGATGTCCAGGATGGATGGGAGATGTTTAGGGAGATGGGGAATGTCTGGGGAGAGGATGGGGCTGTGGGGAACGTGAGGGACGTCTGGGAGGGATGGAGGAGCCTGGAGGACATGGGGAGTGTCTAGAGGAGATGGAGGGTGTTTGGGGAGGTGGAGGCTGGATGGAGGAGATGGAGGATGGATGGAGGAGACAGAGAATGGATGGACGGAAAAGGTGGAGAATGAATAGAGGAAATGGAGGATGCATGGAGGAGATGGAAAATGGATAGAAGAGATGGAGGCTGGATAGAAATGGAGGCTGCATGGAGGAGATGAAGGCTGCATGGAGGAGATGAAGGCTGGATAGAGGAGGTGGAGGCCGGGTGGAGAAGATGGAGACTGGATAGAGAAGATAGAGAATGCATGAAAGAAATGGAAACTGGATAGATAGGATGGAGGATAGATGGAGGAGATGCAGGCTTCATGGAGGAGATGGAGGCTGGATGGAGGATGCATGGAAGAGATGAAGGATGGATGGAGGAGATGCAGAATTAATAGATAAGATGGAAGATGCATGGAGGAGATGGAGGATGCGTGGGGAAGATGGAGGCTGGGTGGAGGAGATGGAGGCTGGGTGGAGGAGATGGAGGCTGGGTGGAGGAGATGGAGGCTGCATGGAGGAGATGGAGGCTGGATAGAGAACATGGGCAGCAGTCAGGAGAGCCGAGGAGCGCCCAGGGGAGGCGGGAGCCGTCCGCGGGCGATGGCGGGTGCCTGGGGAAGCCGGTGGGTGCCGGGAGAGGAAAGGTGGAGCTGGGAAACGGCCGGGGAGAGCGGGAATGTCGGGGGGAGATGGGAGGCAGGGCAGGGGGCGCAGGGCGCGTGGAGGAGGTGGTGGGTCTTCAGAGAGGAAGGACCTTTGGAGGAGACGGGGAGCATGCAGGGGAGATGGGGAGCACCCAGGGGACATGGAGACTGTGATGGGATGTGTGGAGGCCCCAGGACTTGTGGAGGCCCTGGGACATGCAGAGGCCCCCAGGATGTGTGGAGGCCCTGGATTGTGTGTAAGCCCTGGGACGTGTGGAGGACTCGGAATGTGTGGAGGCCCCTGGGACGTGTGGAGGCCCCTGGGACGTGTGGAGGCCCCTGGGACGTGTGGAGGCCCCTGGGATGTGTGCAAGCCCTGGGATGTGCGGAGGACTCGGGACGTGTGGAGGCCCTGGGACGTGTGGAGGCCCTGGGACGTGTGGAGGCCCCTGGGACGTGTGGAGGCCCCTGGGATGTGTGCAAGCCCTGGGATGTGCGGAGGACTCGGGATGTGTGGAGGCCTCCAGAACATGTGGAGGCCCTGGAACATGTGGAGGCCTCGGGATGTGTGGAGGCCTCAGGGATGTGTGAAGGCTGCTGGGACGTATGGAGGGCTCGGGATGTGTGGAAGCCCCTGGGACATGTAGAGGCCTGGGGACGTGTGGAGGCGCCGGGGATGTGCGGAGGCCTCGGGATGTGTGGAGGCCCCCGGAACATGTGGAGGCCGTGGCGTGGCGGGGAGGCCGGCACAGCGGGGAGGCCGGTGGTGGCGAGGCCGAGGCGGCGGGAGGCCGTTGTCGGGAGCAGCCGTCCCCCCGCGCAGGTGCAGAAGGTGATGCCCAACGACACCTTCTACTTCTCCATCGTGCGCGACCCCGGCACGCTGGGCGAGTCGGCGTTCGCCTACTACCGCGCCGTGGCGCCGGCGTTCCGGCGCGCGCCGTCGCTGCGCGCCT
>NW_020454233.1:0-5950 GCF_003342845.1 Nothoprocta perdicaria
CCAGGCTGGTTTATTGTGATAGTGGGTTCTCTTTTTGAGGGGAGGGAAGGGAGTCTCGATGTTTTTGGGACCCAAAACCGAATCTCAAGGTTGTTTTATTGTGATAGTGGGTTCTTTTTCTGGCGGGGAGGGAACCGAGTCTCGAGGGTTTGGGACCCAAAACCGAATCTCGAGATTTTGGGACCAAAACGGAGTCTCCAGGTTGTTTTATTGTGACAATGGCTTCTTATGTCTGCAGGGCGGAGAACCGCGTCTCGAGGTTTTTGGACCCAAAACTGACTTTTGAGATGTTGGGACCCAAAGCCGAGTGTCCAGGTTGGTTTACTGTGAAAGTGGGTTCATATTTTTACGGGGCAGGGGAACCGAGTCTGGAGCTTTTGGGATGCAAAACCAAATATCGAGGTTTTGGGACCGAGAACTGAGTCTCCAAGTAGGTTTATTGTGATAATTGGTTCCTATTTTTGGTCGATTTTTGCTCGGTTCCCTCCCCTCCAAAAAAGAACCCGCTTTCACAATAAACCAGTGTGGAGACGCGGTTTTGGTTCCCAAAACCTCGCAACTCGGTTCCCCCCCTGCAAATATATGAATGCATTATCACAATGAACTGACGTTCGAGGTTTTAGGACCCAAAACCAAGTCTCCAGGATGGTTTATTGTGATAATGGGTTCATATATTTGCAGAGGGGAGACCGAGTCTCGCGGTTTTTGGACCAAAAAGCAAATCTCCACATTTTGGAACTCAAAACCAAGTCTCCAGGTTACTCTGTTTTGATATTGGGTTCTTTTTATGTGGGGGAGGGAACCGAGTCTCGAGGTTTTGGGACCCGAAAGCAAATCTCGAGGTTTTTGGGACCCAATACCGAGTCTCCAGATTGGTTTATTGTGATAATGGGTTCATATATATCCGGGGGGGGCGGGAGCCGAGTCTTGAGCTTTTTGCACCCAAAGCTGTCTTTCAAGGTTTTGGGACCCAAAACCGAGTGTCCAGGCTGGTTTGTTGTGATAGTGGGTTCTTTTTTTGAAGGAAGGGAAGGGAGTCTCGATATTTTTGGGACCCAAAAGCGAATCTCGAGGTTGTTTTATTGTGATAGTGGGTTCTTTTTCTGGCGGGGAGGGAACCGAGTCTCGAGGTTTTGGGACCCAAAACCGAATCTTGAGATTTTGGGACCAAAACTGAGTCTCCAGGTTGTTTTATTGTGTTAATGGGTTCATATATTTGCAGCGGGGGAAACTGAGTCTCAAGGTTTTGTGACCCAAAAGGCAATCTCAATGTTTTGGAACCCAAAACCTAGTGTCCAGGTTGTTTTATGATGATAACGGGTTCATGCATTATCACAATAAAACCAACCTGGACACTCGGTTTTGGGTCCCAACATCTCAAAAGTCAGTTTTGGGTCCAAAAACCTCGAGACCCTTTTTCCCCCCGCCGCAGATATATGAACGCATTGTCACAATAAACCAACCTGGAGACTCCGTTTTGGTCCCAAAATCTCGAGATTCGGTTTTGGATCCCAAAACCTCGAGACTCGGTTCCCTCCCCGCCAGAAAAAGAACCCACTATCACAATAAAACAACCTTGAGATTTGGTTTTGGGTCCCAAAAACATCGAGACACCCTTCCCTCCCCTCAAAAAGAGAACCCACTATCACAATAAACCAGCCTGGACACTCGGTTTTGGGTCCCAAAAACATCGAGACTCCCTTCCCTCCCCTCAAAAAGAGAACCCACTTTCACAATAAACCAGCCTGGACACTCGGTTTTGGGTCCCAATACCTCCAAAGTCAGCTTTGGCTCCCAAAACCTCGAGACTCGGTTCCGCACGCTGCACCCCCCACAAATATCTGAACCCATTATGACAATAAACCATTATGGAGACTCGTTTTTGGGTCCTAAAACCTCGAACGTCAGTTTATTGTGATAATGGGTTCATATATTTGCAGAGGGGGAACCAAGTCTCGAGGATTTGGGAACCAAAACTGAGTCTCCAGGCTGGTTTATTGTGAAAGAGGGTTCTTTTTTGGAGGGGAGGGAACTGAGCAAAAACCGAGCAAAAATATGAACCCATTATCACAATAAACCAACCTGGAGACTCAGTTCTCGGTCCCAAAACCTCAACATTTGGTTTTGSATCCCAAAAGCTGCAGACTCTGTTTCCCTGACTCGCAAAAATATGAACCCACTTTCACAGTAAAACAACCCAGAGACTCGGTTTTGGGTCCCAACATCTAGAAAGTCAGTTTTGGGTCCAAAAAGCTCGAGACCCGGTTCCCCCCCCCCGCAGATATAAGAACCCATTGTCACAATAAACCAACCTGGGCACTCGGTTTTGGGTCCCTAAATCTCGAGATTTGGTTTTGGGTCCTAAACCCTCGAGACTCGGTTCCCTCCCCGCCAGAAAAAGAACCCACTATCACAATAAAACAACCTTGAGATTCGGTTTTGGGTCCCGAGAAAATCGACAGTCCTTTCCCTTCCCTCAAATAGAGAACCCACTTTCACAATACACCAGCCTGGACACTCGGTTTTGCGTCCCAAAACCTTAAAAGTCAGCTATGGCTCCAAAAACCTCCAGACTCGGTTCCCACCGCTTGGAAATATAAGAACCCATTATCACAATGAACTAACCTGGAGACTCGGTTTTGCGTCCTAAGACCTCGAACGTCAGTTTGTTGTGGTAACGGGTTCATATATTTGCAGAGGGGGAACCGAGTCGCGAGGTTTTGGGACCCAAAACCGAGTCTCTGGGTTGTTTTACTGTGAAAGTGGGTTCATATTTTTACGGGGGAGGGGAACCGAGTCTCGAACTTCTGGGATCCAAAACCAAATGTCGAGGTTTAGGGACCAAAACGGAGTCTCCAGGTTGGTTTATTGTGACAATGCGTTCATATATCTGCGGCGGGGGGAAAAAGGGTCTCGAGGTTTTTGGACCCAAAACTGACTTTTGAGATGTTGGGACCCAAAACCGAGTGTCCAGGTTGGTTTTATTGTGATAATGCATGAACCCGTTATCATCATAAAACAACCTGGACACTAGGTTTTGGGTTCCAAAACATTGAGATTGCCTTTTGGGTCACAAAACCTTGAGACTCAGTTTCCCCCGCTGCAAATATATGAACCCATTAACACAATAAAACAACCTGGAGACTCAGTTTTGGTCCCAAAATCTCAAGATTCGGTTTTGGGTCCCAAAACCTCGAGACTCGGTTCCCTCCCCGCCAGAAAAAGAACCCACTATCACAATAAAACAACCTCGAGATTCGCTTTTGGGTCCCAAAAATATCGAGACTCCCTTCCCTTCCTTCAAAAAAAGAACCCACTATCACAACAAACCAGCCTGGACACTCGGTTTTGGGTCCCAAAACCTTGAAAGACAGCTTTGGGTGCAAAAAGCTCAAGACTCGGCTCCCGCCCCCCCCGGATATATATGAACCCATTATCACAATAAACCAATCTGGAGACTCGGTATTGGGTCCCAAAAACCTCGAGATTTGCTTTCGGGTCCCAAAACCTCGAGACTCGGTTCCCTCCCCCACATAAAAAGAACCCAATATCAAAACAGAGTAACCTGGAGACTTGGTTTTGAGTTCCAAAATGTGGAGATTTGCTTTTTGGTCCAAAAACCGCGAGACTCGGTCTCCCCTCTGCAAATATATGAACCCATTATCACAATAAACCATCCTGGAGACTTGGTTTTGGGTCCTAAAACCTCGAACGTCAGTTCATTGTGATAATGCATTCATATATTTGCAGGGGGGGAACCGAGTTGCGAGGTTTTGGGAA
Organism: Nothoprocta perdicaria; assembly: GCF_003342845.1. NCBI lineage: Eukaryota > Metazoa > Chordata > Aves > Tinamiformes > Tinamidae > Nothoprocta > Nothoprocta perdicaria. The sequence continues at coordinate 3,781 of NW_020454233.1, forward strand.
CCAAAACCGCGTCTCCACACTGGTTTATTGTGAAAGCGGGTTCTTTTTTGGAGGGGAGGGAACCGAGCAAAAATCGACCAAAAATAGGAACCAATTATCACAATAAACCTACTTGGAGACTCAGTTCTCGGTCCCAAAACCTCGATATTTGGTTTTGCATCCCAAAAGCTCCAGACTCGGTTCCCCTGCCCCGTAAAAATATGAACCCACTTTCACAGTAAACCAACCTGGACACTCGGCTTTGGGTCCCAACATCTCAAAAGTCAGTTTTGGGTCCAAAAACCTCGAGACGCGGTTCTCCGCCCTGCAGACATAAGAAGCCATTGTCACAATAAAACAACCTGGAGACTCCGTTTTGGTCCCAAAATCTCGAGATTCGGTTTTGGGTCCCAAACCCTCGAGACTCGGTTCCCTCCCCGCCAGAAAAAGAACCCACTATCACAATARAACAACCTTGAGATTCGGTTTTGGGTCCCAAAAACATCGAGACTCCCTTCCCTCCCCTCAAAAAGAGAACCCACTATCACAATAAACCAGCCTGGACACTCAGTTTTGGGTCCCAATACCTCGAAAATCAGCTTAGGGTCCCAAAACCTCGAGACTCGGTTCCCCACCCGGCACCCCCCACAAATATATGAACCCATTATCACAATAAAACCAACCTGGAGACTCGGTTTTGGGTCCCAAAACCTTGAAAGTCAGCTTTGGGTTCAAAACCTCCAGACTTGGGTCCCCCCCTGCAAAAATATGAACCCATTATCACAATAAACCATCCTGGACACACCGTTTTGGGTCCTAAAACCTCGAACGTCAGTTTATTGTGATAATGGGTTCATATATTTGCAGGGGGGAGAACCGAGTGTGGAGGTTTTGGGATCCAAAACAGAATCTCACGGTTTTGGAACCCAAAACCAAGTCTCCAGGCTGCTTTATTGTGGTAATGGGTTCATATATTTGCAGGGGGGAAACCAAGTCTGGAGGATTGGGGATCCAAAACCAAATTTTGCGTTTTTGGGACCCAATACCGAGTCTCCAGGTTGGTTTATTGTGATAGTGGGTTTTTTTGAGGGGAGGGAACCGGGTCTCGAGGTTTTGGGACCGAAAGCTGACTTTCGAGGTATTAGGACCCAAAACCGAGTGTCCAGGTTGGGTTTATTGTGAAAGTGGGTTCTCTTTTTGAGTGAAGGGAAAGGACTGTCGATGTTTTTGGACCCAAAACCTAATCTCGAGGTTGTTTTATTGTGATAGTTGGTTCTTTTTCTGGCGGGGCGGGAACCGAGTCTGGAGGTTTTGGGACCCAAAGCTGACTTTTGATTTTTTGGGACCCAAAACCGAGTTTCCAGGCTGGTTTATTGTGAAAGTGAGTTCTCTTTTTCGGGGAGGGAAGGGAGTCTCGATGTTTTTGGGACCCAAAAACGAATCTCGAGATTTAGGGACCCAAAACGAAGTGTCCAGGTTGGTTTATTGTGACAATGGGTTCTTATATCTGCAGGGGGGGAACTGAGTCCCGAAGTTTTTGGACTCAAAATTGACTTTCGAGATGTTAGGACCCAAAACCGAGTGTCCAGGTTGGTTTACTGTGAAAGTGGGTTCATATTTTTACGGGGTCAGGGGAACTGAGTCTCGAGGTTTTGGGATCCAAAACCAAATGTTGAGGTTTTGGGACCGAGAACCGAGTCTGCAGGTTGGTGTATTGTGATAATGGGTTCATATTTTTGCTCGGTTTTTGCTCGGTTCCCTTTCCCTAGAAAAAGAACCCTCTTTCACAAAAAACCAGGCTGCAAACTCGGTTTTGGGTCCCAAAACCTCGAGATTGGGTTCCCCCCCTGCAAATATATGAACCCATTATCACAATAAACTGACGTTCGAGGTTTTAGSACCCARAAGCGAGTCTCCAGGTTGGTTTATTGTTATATTGGGTTGCTATATTTGCAGGGGGTGACCCGAGTCTGGAGGTTTTGGGATCCAAAAGTGAATCTCGAGGTTTTGGGACCCAAAACCGAGTGTCCAGGTTGGTTTATTGTGAAAGTGGGTTTTCTTTTTGAGGGGAGGGAACCGAGTCTCGAGGTTTTGGGACCCAAAACCGAGTTCTGTCATTTAAAGTAGGGCCTTACACTGCGCCCTGGAGAGTACCTTTACAGCACATGAGTGGGCCTAGCAGAGATGAGCA
>NW_020454234.1:0-1958 GCF_003342845.1 Nothoprocta perdicaria
TCCCGTCCCATCTTGTCCCATCCCATCCATCCCATCTGGTCCTATCCGTCTCATCCCATCCCAGCTATCCTGCCCCATCCCATCCCCCCTGTTCTGTCCCATCCCATCCCATCCCATCCCATCCCATCCCATCCACCCTGTCCCATCCCATCCCATCATGTCCCATCCCATCCATCCCGTCCCATCTCATCCCATCCCATCCCACTCCATCCCATCCACCCTGTCCCATCCCATCCATCCTGTCCCATCCCATCCCATCCTATCCCGTCCCATCCATCCTATCCCATTCATCCCATCTGTCCCATCCCATCCCATGCATCCCGTCCCAACCATCTCATCCCATCTCATCCATCCCGTCCCATCATGTCCCATCCATCCCATCCCATCCCATCCATTCTGTCCTATCCCATTCATCCTGTCCCATCCCATCCTGTCCCATCCAAACCCATCCCATGCATCCCACCCCACCCCTGCCACCATCGCCCCCGCTCACCGTAGGAGCTGCAGCTCACGTGCGTCTCGGGGTAGGACTTCCAGAGGATGCGGTCGCACCAGGAGGGCACGTTGGTGCGCACCTGCCGGGGTGGCACCGCCGCCGTGGCACCGGTGCCACCATCCCCACGCTCCCCACGCGCGCCACGGCCACCTACCCCCGTGGGCTTCTGCTTGTGCCACACGTAGGTGTCGCGGGAGCCGCGCTCGTAGCGGTACGTGGGCGGGAAGGTGATCTCCTCCTCACCTGGGSATGGAGAAGGGGGTCGGAGCGGGACCCCCGCCAGACCCCGTGCCCCACGGCGCCCGGTGCCCTCACCGAAGCGCAGGAACACCTTGTGCTTCTCCCTCTCCAGGTTGAGCTGGTCCACCTTGAGCAGCGGCTCGAACTCCTTGCGGCTGATGTAGTTGAGGATCTCCTGCGGCCCAAGGGGCGACGTTGGCACCGGGCACACGCAGGGGACCCCCTCCCCGTCCCCCCAGCACCTGGATGTCCATGTCGAGGCGGTAGTTGAGGTCCCCGAACCAGAAGAGGTGGGTGAAGCGCAGCGAGATGTCGAAGGAGCTCAGCTGCTTGTCGCCCAGCGAGAGCAGCCGCAGGATGTCCAGGTAGTTCTGGTTCCTCCTGGTGGGGCGCACGGGGGGTCAGAGGTGGGCGCCCCACCGTGCGTGCCCCACCGCGTGCCCCGGCCCGCGCCCACCTGCCCGTCTTCTCGTTGCCCGACGTGAGGTGGCAGTTGACGAAGCCGAAGGAGGTGCCGTTGAACATGAAGGAGACGCCCACGGCGCCCTTGTTGCCTGCGGGGAATGGGGGGACCATGACGGTGGAGGTCGCGGCGGGACCCCCACCCGACCCGCGCCGCCTACCCAAGGTGTTGGCGATGCCCGTCTTGACGCTGGACGTGCTCACGTGGCTGATGCGGTTCTCGTGCTCCGGCTTCACCAGCACCACCACTTTGATGTTCCACAGGGACTGCATGGCGACCTGGGCGGCCCCGCGGGCACCTCAGCGGCGCCGCCGGGCACCCATGGGTGCCCCCTGCCCTGGAGGGGCTCCTACCGGGCGGTACTCGAGCTCGGTGAAGTCCTTGAGGGCGGCGCGCAGGAAGTCCACCCACTCCTTGTCGCCCATGGAGTTCTCCTGCGTGCCGAAGACGTAGATGTCGTGCGGGATGGTGACCGTCATCTCGTCCAGCGTCTTGCCCAGCCCCTTGGAGGCCACCCACGACGTGACGCTCTTGGGGGGCGGCACGGCGCCTGGCGGGGGGCGCGCGGGCAGGGTGAGCGCGGCGGGGACGGGGGACGGGTGACGGGCACCCGCTGCCGTCATCGCCCGCGCTCACCCATGTTCCAGGTGCCGATGAAGACGGAGATCATGTCGGGCTCGTCCTGGCGCGAGTGCTTGTTCTTCATGAGCTGCAGGAGCTGGCAGAAGGCCTCGCGCTTCTGCGGCGGGGCGGGCGCTC
>NW_020454234.1:4462-5838 GCF_003342845.1 Nothoprocta perdicaria
TGCCCCAGTCCCAGTGTCTCCCCATGCCGCGGTGCCCCGTGTCTCCCCGTGCCCAGTGCCGGTGCCTCCCCACTCTGCGGTGCCCGATGTCTCCCTGTAGTGCCCATTCCTCCCTGTGCCACGGTCCTGGTGCCTCCCCGTGCCCGGTGTCTCCCCATGTCGCGGTGCCCGACATCTCCCCGTACTGCAGTGCCCAGTGCCTCCCTGAGCCGCGGTGCCCAGTGCCCGCTGCGCTACGGTGCCCGGTGCCAGTGTCTCCCCATGCCRCGGTGCCCAGTGTCCCCCCGTGCCCAGTGCCAGTGCCTCCCCACATTTCAGTGCCGGTTCCTCCCTGCTCTGCGGTGCCCGATGCCTCCCCRTGGTGCCCATTCCTCCCCGTGCCACGGTCCTGGTGCCTCCCCATGATGGTGGTCCCAGTTTCTCCCTGTGCCCGGTGCCAGTTCCTCCCCACACCACGGTGCCCAATGTCTCCCCATACCACAGTGCCCGGTTCCTCCCTGCACCATGGTGCCCAATGCCTCCCCGTGGTGCCCATTCCTCCCCATGCCCAGTTCTGGTGCCTCCCTGTGCCCAGTGTCTCCCCGTGCCCGGTGCCAGTGTCTCCCCGTGCCGTGGTGCCCGATGTCTCCCCGTATCCGAATGCCCGGTGCCTCCCCGTGCCCAGTGCCGGTGCCTCCCCGCGCCACGGTGCCCATTCCCAATGCCTCCCCGTGGTGCCCATTCCTCCCTGTGCCCAGTCCTGGTGCCTCCCTGCGCCTGGTGCCAGTGCCTCCCCACACCACGGTGCCCATTCCCGGTGCCTCCCCATGGTGCCCATTCCTCCCCATGCCCCGTGCCCCACACCACAGTGCCCAGTGTCTCCCGTATCCGAGTGCCCGGTGCCTCCCCGTGCCCGGCGCCCGCCGCGCTCACCCGCGCGCTCACAAACACGAAGTCCTTGCGCTGCGTCCTGTCCTTCTCCTTCTCGAAGACGATGCCCAGCTTGTTGGGCACCCGCTGCGACTTGATCAGCTGCCGGACTGATTGGGAGGCGCTCACGCAACCGAAACGCGCCTTTTTCCCCCCGAAACCGTGGCGGCAATGCCACGCCGCCSCTTGGCACCCGGCGGGTGCCCGCGCTCACTCTTGTCGTGCGGGAAGGTGCTCCAGTCCTCCTGGGAGTCGCGCTGCTTGCGGAGCACCACGAGCTTGGCACCCTCCACGTCGACGCTCAGCGAGAGCTTCTGCGACTTGCCCAGCTTGGCGAGGTCGCCCAGCGTCACGTCCAGCTTCACCTGCGGCCGGCATCGGGAATGCCGCCGGCATCGGGAATGGTGGCGGGCGTCGGGAGTGGTGCCGGGATGGGGAATGGGGTCAGGGGTGGAAATGGGGCCGGG
>NW_020454235.1:0-1382 GCF_003342845.1 Nothoprocta perdicaria
TGTGGGATGGGGGGGACCCCAGGGGACTGGGGGGGGCACTGGGGGGGCACAAAGAGGGGGGACATTTGGGGACACCGGGGGACATTGAGAGGGTGCCAAGGGGCCAAAGTATTGAGGGGACATTGAGGGGTGCCAAGTCAGGTATTGAGGGGGCACCCATGGGTGCTGAGCGGGGGGATCCAGATAGGAATTGCGGGTATCTATGGGTGCTGGGGGGAGGATCAAGGCAGGAATTGGGGGCACCTGTGGGTGTTGGGGGGATCCAGACAGGAATTGGGGATCACTGTGGGTGCTGGGGACACCCATGGGTGCTGGGTGCCCCGTCAGGCAGCGGGTGCCCTGGGTGAGGGGACACACAGAGGGGCCCAGCCCCCATACGTAGCCAGGGCACCCCTGGGTGCCCCCCACCCGCCGCTGGCGCCCGCCCTGCCCCACCCATCCGGCCATGCGGTGATGGGGGGGGGTGGGGAGGGGCGCCCTTGGGTGCGCCCGGGGTGGGACCAACAGGCCCGACCTGTTCCGGGCAGGGCCGGGCGCGTCGGCGGCGGCTCCCGACGCCAAATTCGCCCAAATCGGCCCCGATTTCGCCAGACGGAGCTGCCGGGAATTTGCAGGGATTCGGGTTTCCCAGTTTTGGACGGTTTTAACCCGTTTTCTCCCTGCCTTGTCATCAAATTTCAGTCGAATTTGGGCTTTCTCCTCCCTGCTGGTGGAATTTGGGGCGAATTTGACTTGGGATTTGGGCTGAATTTGGGAATTTGGGCCGAATTTGACTTGGGATTTGGGCTTAGTTTGGGAATTTGGGCTGAATTTGACTTGGGAATTTGGACTGAATTTTGACTCAAAAATTTGAGTTGTTTTCTTTGATTTTGCCTTTTGCCAGTCAAATTTTGCTCAGAAATTGTTTAGATTTTTTTTTTGCTCTCTCATCATCACTCCAGAATTGCCCAGAATTGCCCAGAATTTCTTAATTACCAATTGAGTTGGAGTCAAACTTCTTTACTTTTTCTTTGCTAGTTGAATTTTGCTCAAATTTAGATCAGATTTTTTTTGGTCCCTCTTCATCACCCCAAAATTACCCCAGATTGCCCCAATTTTGCGCTCTCTCAGTTCAATCTGAGTCAAATTTTTTGCTCCTGTTTTTCCCGGTYGAATTTTGGTCGCATTTTAGTCAAATTTTTTTCTGCACCCTCTTCATGGCTCCCAAATTGCCCCGATTTTGTGCTTTGTCATTCGTTATTTTGAGTGGAATTTCTTTGTTTTTGCTGGTGGAATTTGGATCGAATTTTGGTCAAGGGTTGACTGTTTTTTTTGCACCCTCTTGATGACCCCCAAATTGCCCCAAATTGCCCCGAATCACCCCAAATTGCCCCAAGTTTGTG
>NW_020454235.1:3057-5952 GCF_003342845.1 Nothoprocta perdicaria
GGTGCTATTGGTGGGTGGGGAGGATCTGGAGACGCTTGGAGGATGTTAAGAAGGTAGCAGAACGTCTGGAGATGGTTGGGAAGGATCTGGAGATATGTGAGGAACTTCTGGAGATGCCTGGGAAGGTTCTGGAGGTGGGTGGGGAACACCTGGAGATGGTTGGAAGGCTGGAGGAGAATGAGGAACATCTGGAGATGGTTGGAAGGTTCTGGAGGTGGGTGAGGAGTAACTGGAGATGCTAAGAAAGGTTCCAGGGGTGGGTGAGGAGCATCTGGAGATGCTTGGACAAGGTGCTGGGAGTGGGTGAGGAGCATCTGGAGATGTTTGGAAGATGTCAGGAGGGTTGAGGAACATCTGGAGRTGGTTGGGAAGGCTCTGGAGGTGGGTGGGAAGCATCTGGAGATACTTGGGAAGGTTCTGGAGGTAGGTGAGGAACGTCTGGAGATGCCTGGGAAGGTTGTGGAGGTGGGTGGGGAGCAGCTGGACATGCTTGGAAAGCTGGGAGAGAATGAGGAACATCTGGAGATGCTTCAAAAGTTTATTGAGGTGGGTGAGGAGCACCTGGGGATGCTTGGAAGATGTCAAGAGGGTTGAGGAACATCTGGAGATGGTAGGAAAGGCTCTGGAGGTGGGTGAGGAGCATCTGGAGATGGTTGGGAAGGCTCTGGAGGTGGGAGAGGAGCATCTGGAGATGCTTAGGAGGAACCTAGAGGTGGGTGAGGGACATCTGGGGGTGGCTGGGGAACATGCRGAGATGCCTGGAAAGGCTCTGGATGGGGATGAGGAGCTTCTGGAGGTTCAGGAACGTCTGGAGGTGCTTGGAGAAGGTTCTGGATGGGGGTGAGGAACCTCGGGAGGTTCCTGGGGAACATCTGGAGATGCCTGAAAAGCCTCTGGAGGTTTCTGAGAAACATCTAAATATCCTTGGAGAAGGTTCTGAATGGGGGTGAGGAGCCTTGGGAGGTTCAGGAACATCTGGAGGTGCCATGGAAGGTTCCTGAGGAACATCTGGAGATGCTTGGAAAGGCACTAGAGGCTCCTGAGGATCATCTAGAGATCCTTGGAGAAGGCTCTGGATGGGGTGAGGAGCCTCTGGAGGTTCCTGAGGAACATCTCGAGAACCTTGCAGTAGGTTCACGACGTTCCTGAGGAACATCTAGAGATCCTTGGAGAAGGTTCTGGATGGTTGGGATGGGGTTTGGAGCCTCCAGGGGTTCCTGAGGAACATCTAGGGGTCCTTGGAGAGGGTTCTGGATGGTTTGGGTAGGGTTTGGAGCCTCCAGGGGTTCCTGAGGAACACCTAGGGGTCCTTGGAGAGGGTTCTGGATGGTTGGGATGAGGTTTGGAGCCTCCGGGGGTTCCTGAGGAACACCTAGGGGTCCTTGGAGAGGGTTCTGGATGGTTGGGATGAGGTTTGGAGCCTCCGGAGGTTCCTGAGGAACATCTCGAGAACCTTGCAGTAGGTTCACGACGTTCCTGAGGAACATCTAGAGATCCTTGGAGAAGGTTCTGGATGGTTGGGATGGRGTTTGCAGCCTCCAGGGGTTCCTGAGGAACATCTAGAGGTCCTTGCAGTAGCCTCACCACCTTCCTGAGGAACATCTAGAGATGTTCCCCCCTCCAACCCGCCCCAGGGCGCCCTGCCAGCACCCCGGGGCGCCCCGCTGACGCCGCCGCGTCCTCCCCGCAGGCGCTGTGCGGCTGCACGGTGCAGGTGCCCACGCTGGACGGGCGCACGGTGCCGCTGCAGTTCCAGGAGGTCCTGCGGCCCGGCGCCCGCCGCCGCCTGCCCGGCGAGGGGCTGCCCTGGCCCCGGAGCCCCGAGCGCCGCGGCGACCTCGTCGTGGAGTTCAGCGTGCGCTTCCCCGAGCGCGTGCCGCCCGCCGCCCGGCCCCTGCTCCAGCAGCTCCTGCCCGCCTAGGACACGGCCGGGAGGGTCACCTCGACGCCTGTGGCCACCTTCTGGAGAGCTGCTCTACCTCGGGTCTTCTCACCACCTTTGGGGACCTGCTGCTGCCTTGGAGGACCTTCTGGAGATCTTCTGGGCACCTTCTGGAGAGCTGCTCCACCTCGGGTCTTCTCACGACCTTTGGAGACCTTCTGGGAACCTTCTGGAAACCTTCTAGGGATCTTCTCCACCTCATGTGTCACCTCGGAACCTCTCACCACTTTGGAGGACTTCTGGGGACCTTCTGGGACCTGCTCCACCTCAGATCTTATCATCACCTTTGGGGACTTTCTGGGGACCTGCTCCACCTCTGGTGTCACCTGAGAACCTCTCGCCACCTTGGGGACCTTCTGGAAACCTTCTAGGGAYCTTCTCCACCTCAGGTGTCACCTCGGAACTTCTCACCACTTTGGAGGACTTCTGGGGACCTTCTGGGACCTGCTCCACCTCGGATCCTATCACCTTCTGGGGATCTTCTGGAAACCTTCTGGGGACCTTCTCCACCTCGGGTGTCACCTCGTGTTCTCTTGCCACCTTGGAGGACTTTTGGGGACCTTCTGGGGACCTGCTCCACCTTGTGTCTTGTTACCACCTTTGGAGACCTTCTGGGGATCTGCTGCTTCCTTTGAGGACCTTCTGGGGTCATTCTGGGGACCTGTTCCACCTCGGATCTTCTCACCACCTTCTGGGGACCTTCTGGAGACCTGGTCCACTCACGTCTTGTTGCCATCTTTGGCGACCTGGGGACCTTCTGGGGGCCTGCTCCACCTCGGGTGTCACCTCGGGGCCTCTCACCACCTTTGGGGACTTCTGGGGACCTTCTGGGGACCTGCTCCACCTTTCGGTGGCCTCTTGTCACCACCTTTGGGGACCTTCTGGGCACCTGCTCCACCTCAGGTGTCACCTCGAGTCCCGTTGCCACCTTTGGAGACCTCCTGGGGACCTTC
>NW_020454236.1:0-6168 GCF_003342845.1 Nothoprocta perdicaria
GCAGGGGATGTTAGAAACTGTCCATTTAAACAGGGCACGTGGCAACGGGAGAGCAACTCAGCTCATGGGGGGCCCTGCCAGGGGCTCTGCTGCTCTTGTGGATATTGGACTGGGCTGCGCTGCTGGACAAACGTCAGCACAGGCCTTGATGCAGGAGCCTGGAGAAGAGGGATTGTCCTGGGCACTCCCAGCGCCCCAGGCAGCACTCGGGGGTGGCCAGGGAAGTCCATCCCACCCAGTTCAACCCACTGCCCTTCCCACAGGGCTCCCCGGATCCTCAGGCTGGGGGCAGGAGGGGACATGGGGACAAAGCCACGTCCCACACTTGTCTCCACGACGCCTTCAGCTCCACAACTTGTCACAACTTCCCACGAGCTCCCAAACCCAGCGCTGCCCACGGGCCGGGCTGCCCCAACGCCCCGCGACGCCTCGCACTGCCGACCACAAGATGGCGCCGCCCACCGCAGGGGGAGGAGCTGCCGCCAGGGCAGGAGGGGGCAGCGTTGCCATGGCAGCTGACAGCCAATGGATGCTCTGCACATGAGGAGGTCCCTCCTGCTGCAGGCTCGGATAGGCCAGCTGCAGGCAGAGGGCGTGGCTGCCGCTTGTGAGGTCCCTGCTGAGGGCAGAGCTGCTTGGGCAGCAGCAGAGCTGGGTCTGCCTAGTGACTGTGACGTCACTGCTCCCACAGCCCCTCATTGGGCAGCAGCAGGTCCCTGCCGGGCTGGGGGCTCTTGAGCTCCTCTGTGCTGAGCAGCTGCTGAGCCGGGACTGGGCTCGGGGCTGGGCAAGTTCTGGGGAGGCCATTTCTGTGCTAGAGGCTCCCGGGGCAGCGAGAGAGACCTGTGTGTGATGGGGCTGTGATGTCATGTCTTTCTGCGTGTCTGATAGGCCGGCAGCAGGCAGTGGGYGTGGGCGTTGGCTGTGAGGTGTGTGTTGTGAGWGGAGSTGCTGGGGCAGCAGTGGTTCGTGTGTGGGGAAGGGYTTTGGAGGCRGSTGCTGTCTCTGAAGGCCATGGCGCAGCATGAGGGCTGTGGTGGGKTTGGCACYTGGGAGGTCACCTCTGTGCGAGCAGCTGATGGGTCAGGAGAAGTCCCGTGTGCCTGTTGCAAGGCCTTGRAGGAGTGTGAGGGAATGGAAGGGATGGAGAATTGGGCTTGCTGTGGTTTGTGGCCCTTTGGGGTGTCCTGTGTGCTGCCATGTGTGGTGCTCAGCCCAGTGTTTTCTTGATGCAGAGGCAGGTGTAGGCTGAGGAGCCTCTGTTTAGGTGTGGAGGTTGTGGTGTGGTCTGGTGCGGGGTGTCAGCAATGTCTTGGTGCTTGGAAGGAAGGAGGTGTCTGGAGAGAGCAGAGCTCTGCGCCCAGAGCCCAGCCTACCATGCCAGGGTCCTTGTGGGAGACCTGGGGGAGGGCTGTTGGTGACACTGTTCTCTCCTTGGAGCATCGTGATGTGATGCAGGAGTTCTCTCAGTTGGGTCATTTATGTCAGTTGATGTTCAGGCTTGCAGCTTCTGAAGGTCTTGATGCATGGCTGAGTCTTCAGGATCTCAGTCACTGTGGTAGAGTATTTTATCTTTTCACTTCTTTAATGGATTTCTCCTGATGCTGCATCCTCATTTCATATTCCCATCCCAGACCCTGATTCATTGTGATTGCTCATGCAAATGGGTGGTTAATCAAAGCATTTAGAGCCATGTCTCCACTTTGTGATTACACAGACACTTGCAGACACAGAGACGTCTCCTCACAAAATCAGGGCTCTCAGAGCGATAAGTGGCTCTGAGATATCTGTCCTTGCTCAGTTCCAAATCAATAGGTCCCCCTGGAAAGAGTCTCAGAAGCGTATATTCGGCCTGCTTTTGAGAAAACATCTGGAGGTAGGGATTCAATACCCTGTTGAAGACACATCCAAGTAGAGCTGTTTTCTTGGTCCTTTTCCAGATTTGATTTTCTGTGTGGATAGGAGAATATTGGAGAACTGCTCTGGGTCCCTGTGCTCTAACTGCACCTCTATCATGGTTTTGTATTTGGGAGAGCAGAGCCAGGAGGGCCACTCTGGGTGGCCCTGTCTGCGTAGACACATTCTACCCCTGCCCCTTCTGGCCCACGTTTGTACACTGGATCCCATTTGGTCTCTCCAATTCTGCCAAGGCACTGGCGAGTGAGAGGGAGTCCAGCAGAGGGACACCAAGATGGCCAGGGGCTGGAGTGTGGTGCAGATAAGGAGATGCTGGGAGAGCTGGATGTGTTCAGCCTAGACCAGAGAATGCCAAGGGGGATCTTCATGCTGTGCACAGCTCCCTTGTGGAGGGCTCAGAGCAACTCTGGCACAGGGATCCAGAGAGATACTCAGATCTTCATGCATGGACATAACCCCAAATTCACAGCAAAAGGCCCCAGGATTTGTCCTCTACTGGGATCTGCCTTCAGCAGGGCACTGTATTCGCTAATAAAGGCACAAGGAATCTGTTCTTCTGAGACAGGCTCTACAGACTTGTTGCTTTTAAAAGTCCTCAGCGAGGTTTCTTTGTCTCTGGTGGGATAGAGATGCTGGGTTTGGTTCCTGCTAGGCTCCAAAACCAAGGGTCAAGCCAGGCAACAAATCTGGGAAAGTGTTTCCAAATCCCATGAATTTTGCCAGCCTTCCTTCATCTATCTATGAGGAAAGCCATTTCTCCTCTAGGACTTTCCTTAGTCCTTCGGCTTTTCCATGACACCTCCAGGAAGTGTTTCTAATCTGAGTATCCTTCCTGGCACCTGCCTGTCCGTGGGATCTGTAGAGCCATGGCACACTGGATTTCCCACACTTTTGAGCCTGGGTGTCTCAGGCCCACAAGGTGTAGCCCTGTTCTCGAGGCTCCTGTATGGAGCCTCTAAAGCATTGACTTGCTTCAGGAGCTGCATTTTGAATTGCTCAGAAGTTGGTGAGAGSACAATCTTCCGGCTCCCCTACTGCTGGAATTTCCACCAGCCAACATTGCTCTTTCCGTAGCGTTTACACAGTCCTGGGCAAATCTTGCAGAAGGGAGACCCTATTCCCCTTGAAGCTGGACAGAGATGTGGCTTTGGAAGCCACTGCAAAGCAAAGCACGTCCTTGCTCCTTTCTTTGGGTTGCTTATTCAGCCTCTAGCAATGTGTCTGTTGCTCGGAAATGCACTCTGGGGTCTCTCCCCTTTCTGGGGTCTCTCCCCTTTCTCTCCCCTGACTCCTCCATGTCTCCTCAGTCTGCTCGGTGCACTAGGGTGATGAGAATTATTGGTGTAGGGAGCTGCCTTGAAGCGATGACAAGTTGTGGAGCTGAAGGCTGGAAGTCTGGGACGTGGCTGTTTCTCCTGCCCTCTCCTGCTCCCAGCCCAAGGGTTCAGGAAGCTCCAGTGCTTTTGATGTTGGTGGGTTGGGTTTCCTTTGACATTTCCAAGTCCTGCTTGGGTCACTCTGAGCAGCCAGGAAAATCCCTCCTCTCTAGGGTCTTGCATCAGAGGTTTTCCCTACTTGTGTASAAAAGTGCAGGCAGGTCTGGGATGTCCAAAAGCACCATGTCCCACATCATGAGCCAGGACCTGCAGGAGGTGTATGGCCCTCCTCTTCACATGTGTCCTGCTTAAACAGACAATTTCTAACATGACCTTTACAGAACACAAGTTGGCTATTGTTAAATTGCAGTATTGTGAGTCCTGTTCCTCTTTGCCCAGTCAGAGACCCAGCTGCTGGGTTGTATTTCTGGGAGTTTAAAGCTTAGCCTACACTCAAAGGGCATCATTAGTCTTTATGAAATTATTTCATGCTTTATTTCTGTTTCTTTGCAATTAAGAAAAAAATCCTGTGTTTATTTGTAGCTAGTTCTGTATGGAAAGCAGGTGGGAATTGGGGCAGATGAGCTGTAACCTTCAGTTGCCAATTTGAGTAGAACAGGAAAGCTGCTAACAAGAGTGATGGAAGTTCCAGGTGGCTGATGAAAGGAATTGCAGGTTGGGGAGGTGGGAGTAGGAGCGTCCATAGAGTGCTTGAGGTGTGGAACACTGGTTTTCCTACATGTCCAGACTTCATTAGGAGTCATTCTGGATTGATTCCAGTTGGAGAATGCTGCTGTCMCTTWCTCTGTAACAATGAAAAGCTTTAAAAACAGAAATACCTCTCTATTATTGATGTCTCCACTGTTCAGCTACACTCCTGAAATATCTCCAATTTGCCATGCAAGACTTGAAGAAAATTACAGGGAGAGACAGGCTTTGTGAGAGCTTTTCCTATTTTAATGAACCCCATGGTGTATTTGGTGCTGAATCATGAACCTCAGTCACTGGAAGAAGAATGAACAGAATCAGGAAGTTCTGTAGAGCTTTAATGGRTCCCACTGATAAACATTAACAACAAAGCGTCTCCAGGGGCTGGTTAGAGCAGAACATTGTCATCACTGATAACAGGGAGGCAGAGGAAACATACAGGTGGCTCTGATGCCACATTAACCCTTGACGTGTTTTAGGAGGCAAAATGTCCAAGCTTGGTCACAGAGTTTCTGGGAAGAGAAATCCTTTCTCCACATGTTTTCCAGGTCTTCTTGGGGAGAGTGTGTGGAGTGGGGTGTTCAATGCTCAGTGTAGGACAATGATACGAGACCTTTCCGGTGTCTGTGTTGGTRGCAGAGACAGCAGCCATACCAAGAGGACACAGACCCGCTCTGGTGTCTTTGAGCCCTGGCAGGGYCTTTGTCTGTCTCCAGCAGAGCCTRTCCTATGCTGGTTCATACCTGCAGCTGAGTCCATGCAGCCTGTAGACACCCAACCTACTTCCCCATTTTGCCCTCACATGGGATCTCCTTCCCTTCACTGTTGTCTCTCCATCCTCACTGCCTGATCCCTGACACACAAAGCCGTGGGATGATCCTTGACTCCTCCTGAGTGGCGTGTTGCACCACAGCACTAGCCTTCAAGTGTCATTCCTTCATCCTAATGTCCAATCTGAAATTCCCAAGCTGGGGATCTTTCGAGGTGTTTTATGTTTATGGTCTGTTTACGTTTGGTCTGTTTTCTATTGTATTATGGGGGATTCCATATGAAGCAGTGGTGCATGCTCATGTGAATAAGGCCAGATGCCTACAGGCCTTCATTAGTAATAAGATGCTTACTGAAACAGAGAGAATTCTTCCTGATGAGTGACTTGTCCTGAAGGCAGTAGTAGGAATCCTTTTGTGGGCAGCAGGTATGCAAAGCATGGTGTACTAGAGTGTTGGCCCATTAAACCCTTCTAGGGGGCYTGACATGGGTAAACTCTCTTCATTGCCCTGGAGGCTTCCACAGGAGTTCAGAGTAACGGGCTCTTAGGTTAACCCCTTTCTATTGGAGAAGTGTGAGGTGACACCCTGACTGTATACAAGGGAGCTGAGCTCTCCTAATGGACACAGGACCCATGGTCCCACCTCAYCTGTACTCCTCCCGGCCTGACCTTGTACCTTTGAGCTCCTTTGGTGTCAATGCTAGAAGACACACTGCAAAGGGAAACTCTCTTCATTGTCCCGGGGGCATCCAAMGTATTTCAGAGGAGTGGGCTCTTTGGTTACCTCCTCTCTCTTGAAGAAGGAGKAAGAAGCCTGGCTTCAACGCGGTTGCAGCTCCTGTTCCTCATGCTGTAGATGATGTAGACACTGAACAGCACGCTTGAATGCAGACTGTTGCGAGTTTCCTTAAAGGCGGTGGTGGGATTCAGCTGCATAATCATAGACAGGAAAAACTGAAAATACCAAGGGTCTTTGCCCATCCAAAAAGGCAAAATTTTCCTATAGATCCCGCCCTTGCAGTTGTGCTAAAAACTCCAGGCATCTGACAYRGTCCTGCTTCAGTGTCACTGAATCAAGTGCCTGCACTGAACTACATTCCAATTTGCACTCTCACCAGCTCCATGTGTCCCAGCTTCACTGCGAGTGGAGCTCTGTCAGTAGTGGGCACYTAGTGCCATCTGAGATAACCAAGGATGTTCCTCACCTGGCCCTCATCTGATGYTCKTGAAGCATTTGAKTATTACACCTGCTCCATCAGAACAACAGACACAACTTCATGCCTTGGACCACTTCTCTCCAASTGTCACCAGTAACAGACTCCCACTGTCCAGTTTAGATGATTACAGCATGTGCTTAGACAGCAAATGCCCATGCAGATATTGGTGTAGTTCAACCTT
>NW_020454237.1:0-6225 GCF_003342845.1 Nothoprocta perdicaria
ACGGGGCACAGGGCGGCATCCAGGCGGGTCTGGGAGATCTCCAGAGAAGGAGACTCCACAGCCTCCCTGGGCAGCCTGTGCCAGGGCTCTGGCACCCTCACAGGGAAGAAGTTCCTCCTCACCTGGAGAGGGAGCTGCCTGGGTTTCAGCTTACACCCATTGCCCCTTGTCCTGTCACTGGCCACCACTGAGAAAAGCTTGGCCCCTTCCTCCCTACATTCTCCCTTCACGTATTTATACATGTTAATCAGATCCCCTCTCAGCCTTCTCTTCTCCAAGCTGAACAGGCCCAACTCACTCAGTCTCTCCTCATACGAGAGATACTCCAGTCCCTTAATCATCTTTGTTGCTCTCCACTGGACCCTCTCTAGAAGCTCCACGTCCCTCTTACACTGGGGAGCCCAGAACTGCCCCCAATACTCCAGGTGCGGCCTCACCAGAGCTGAGCAGAGGGGCAGAATCACCTCCCTTGACCTGCTGGCAACATCCTCCTGATGCAGCCAGGATCCCATTGGCCTTCTTGGCCACGAGGGCACACTGCTCACTCATGGTTAACTTGGTGTCAACCAGGACTCCCAGGTCCCTCTCCGTGGAGCTGCTCTCCAGCAGGTCAACCCCTAATCTGTCCTGGTGCCTGGGGTTATTCCTGCCCAGGTGCAGGACCCTGCACTTGTCCTTGTTGAACATCATGAGGTTAACGGATCCCGCTCGGCCCTTTCCCGCTGCCCTTCCCGGCCACGCGCCGACACGGCCCCTTCTCACTCCTCCAGCCACTTGGCTTGTTCCTTTTCGTTATTCCCACGAGTGTTTTGCTGTGCTCCAAAAATCTGCTTCCTTCCTAGAGCTATCACTAATTCCTTGTGAAAATATCTTCAGCCTCCTCGACTAAGAGTTAATCCAGTTTCATTCATTCATGCCACATTTCAGCACTTTATGACTGGAGAAATATTCTTCTCAATGGAGCACCAGTGTCAGGAAAGGGGATTAACACAGGGGAATGAGAGATCAAGAAATGGAAGCAAGATGCCCAGTTGTGCAAGTTCTTGCTCGAAACCAGCAGCTCCAGGTCCTCTCTCAACCCTGCTCCGTTTTCCCTACCCAAGAGCAAGGAATGAGGCAAGGGGAGGCAGCAGCTCTGCCTAGGAGAGGGTTTTGCATCCTTCACTCTCCTCCTTTTCTCCAGTTTTGCCTTTTTCTTCATGCTTTTTGCCAGCTATGAGAGTGGAAAGTTTGCACTAGGGGCAGGCTGGAGTTAAAGCAGCCCTGCAGGGCACCTCAGAGCAGGAGCCGGAGCCGGGCAGCAGCGGGACTGGGACTGGCAGCAAAGGGAAAGCAGGAAAGGGCAGGAAAGGGAGACGGGAGGACGAGCGCTCCCACATCCAGCCTGTTAAACATGATGATGTGACACAGGGCTGGACCTACAGGAATGCAGGACAAGCCCCTGCTTTCCATGGGTCTGACAAGCTACAGCTGGCAGGAGCACAAAGCCAAACCAAACCAAATAACCCCCCAAAACCCCCCATTTAGCCTCTAGACTCAGTGGAACTTAAGGGGAAACTTCCCATAATCACAATTCCCATTATCTCTTCCTTGACAGTGCTTTAGCTAAAGCCATTCCCATTCCTTTGCCAGTGCCTACTGCTTCTAAAGAATCGCTCAGTTATGGGTGGGTTTTGTGCATTCTCTTCCTTTCTTTGCCTTTTAAACCTGAAAAATATTTTTCTTTAGTGAATCTGCAGCTTGCAGTGATTTTTCATGGCAAGCACAGGGCTTATCAGCAAATCCCGCTCCGCTTCTGTCACGCGACCAGGTACTCAACAACCTGCATCTCTCCTGCACGAGCAAAATACCACGTCAATAAGGAGACACTTGCCTTATGCCTAAGGAACTGTCATAAAAACTCATTTACCAGTGTGCAAAAGGAGAAGCCAATTAAGAAATAACATTTCCCAGGGTCTATGGGCACAGCACGGAGAAAGGTATTGGCCCCTGGTGTAAGAGCCAAGAAAGAGGCTGCAATTCCCCTCAGTTCCCACATAAGCAGAGCAAGGCCGAATCCCGACCCGGTTAATCCTTGTTTGGCTCTGATGGAACTGCAGGATGCAGAGGCGCTTCCCGACCTTCAGATCAGCTGGGTCCTGACTCCCTGTTTAATTGGGGCTTGGCTTCCATGAAAAGATTAAGGGAAAAGGCCTTAATAGATCATATAGATAATTAGAATGGAGAGAACAGCTAAGTTGGCATTAAGGTCTTGGTAGTTTTGACTGCAGAGGAAGTTCCCAAACAACTTCCAGGCGACCGAGAGCAAAGCTACGGAGCAGTGTTAAATGACAGTATCCAGGAGCATCCTGAGCACTGCTTTTGCCTTTATATTTATATAAATAATGCATATTTACATATGTGTAAAGTGATAACTTTTGCACATTGGTAACATTGCTTTTGCAATGCAAAACAAGGCTGATTTGGAAATAAAAACTTTTAAACACAACTGCAGAATCGCTGCTGGAGCATCTGCTCCACATCCCGCTTGCCCAGGACACATTTAAACACTGCCTTGATTCGTGTTTGCTGCCTTTTCCCAAGTGTCTTCCAACATTAGGAATACCGACTGCTGCATGAATTGAGGCTTGCCAAAACAATACACTTCACAGGCTAAATTTAAACAATATTTACGATGAAAAAAACATAATATTAAGTACAATGTTTTAACTTTGTATGTGCGTATAAAGCTTCTATAAAGGAGCTGCATTATGCAATTTATGATCTTCTTAGGGCTTGTTTCTATGAAATTCGTAAAGAAAACAAGCAACAACTGCAGCAGTAGGGATTTAATTCGCTAACAGCACTGTCAGATCTGGTTCTAACCTCTTTGTGGAAATATATATATTTTTAATACAACCTTTTCTTCTGCTTGGCTGGCAGGATGCTTGAAAAGAATCAGGTGTAATGACTTTTAAAACACAACACTAACGTTAAGGTTTTGTGAGAGTCTCCTTTTTATGTAAATACCTAATATTTACATATTTGCACAGAGGAGAAAGAAGCAGACAAGAGCAATGCCTACATCAGCTCTGATCACCTGAGTGATACTTTCAGGTATTTTTCGGTGCATCCAAGAGGGGAGCAGAGGCAAAGTGAGCAGAACGTGCAAAAGCACAAAGTGAAGCGGTCTCTTTGGGGCCTTTCCTAGAAAACTTGCAGGCAGCTGGTCTGAACGTGGGTGCCACAGCCTTGGGCCTAGTAAGAATTTTCAAATTCAGTTCTCACGTTCCAGTTTTCTTCTAAAATACAAAAAAAGGTGTTAAAGTAAAAAGAAGGGGGACTGCTGTCTGGTCTGGCACTTAGAACCCATCCCAGAAACGGGAAATTGGAGATCCTGTTTGAGTGAATATAAACATATATCTTAAATACAAAACCACTGATGTATCTGTAATAGGTGAAACTGAGATTCCCTATATATGCCCTATGGAGAAAACGATTTCAGACCTCTCTGGTTAGAGAAAAAATGCCAGCTCCCCCATATCCTGGATACATATCTTAAGATTACACTGGTTTAAAGAAGGCTGCACATCCACTACAGCTTTACAGGTCTGCAATAATCCAGCCTCCCCTATAAGCCTCCAGACAAAACTTATTGAGCTCTGGTAGAATAAGTTATTTCAGTGCAATCAATATCACAATTTTCCACCCTTCTGCTTCCGAATATGCTCCTCCTCAGACGGTATTAACCAATTCTAAATGTTTTCCAAGTTTTCTCAGCAAAGGCTCCTGGAGCCTCCACCCAACAGGCCAGCAGAGCAGCACCAAGGTGTATTCCCTAGCCAAGGACGGGAGCCTCCACCCAACAGGCCAGCAGAGCAGCACCAAGGTGTATTCCCTAGCCAAGGACGAGGTGCACGTGGAGACAGCAGCGCTCAGGAGCCCCTGTCTCTCCTGCAGCTTCCCTGGGGATTTGGGGGGAAACAGGGGGCAGATGGAAGCAGAAACACAGCACAGCAAGAGAAACAGCTGACGGCCACTGTTAGGTATCTGCAGTGGTACTTGTTTTTAAGAAACGCAGCAGCCCGTTCTTAGCTAAACTAAAGAGTGAAACCAATTTGCAAAGCTGAAACTCCCTGATTTTCAGCAACCTTATTTTCCCCCTCCCAGTTTTTAAACTTTAACCACCAAGATACTAGAGGTTTTGTGTGTTAAGATAGAGACTAATTCTACAGGCATGTTCAAAAATATTACACAGACCAAGGATAATGCTCTGCAAATAGCTAAGCTGCTGACCTGGCTATTGCTTTAAAGAGCTGCTATCCAGTCACCAGGCGAATCCTGAGGAGGGAACCGTGGTATTCAGGATGATTCCTGTGTACATAGGCTTTAAAACTAAATTTTCAAGAACCCTGCATCAGGGTTTCTTGTTTCCTTTTAAGACCTTTCGAGAGGACAGGAAAAGGAAGGGCAGGCTCCTTTGAAATCCAGAGCAACTCCCCCATCTACTTCACCCTATGGCCACACATAGGTTTGGCCACAGGAGGAAGAGCCAGGATAGTGCAGCTGGAGGGAGAACATTTTTAAGGAGCAGGACTGGGGTAAAGACCAGCTGGACAGCTCTCAAATTCCACAATTTACCCTCAAAAGCAGTTGACAAGTCTGCAAATGGGGTGATGCTACAGACAGCACTACATTGTGAACTCCAGAAAGGTTTCAACAGGTTACCAAGGTACTTAAAACACTGTAGCAAGGCTGATGGGAAGGCAGTACCTGGTTAAAACACCCAGGTATGAATAAATGGTCCGTTTTCACAGTGCAGGGAAGTCAGCAGTGAAATCTCACGATCTCTGCTGGAAGGACTGCTGTTTAATGTTCACAGAATCACAGGACGGTTGAGGCTGGAAGGGACCTCTAGAGATCGTCGAGTCCAAGCCCCTGCTCCAGCAGGGACACCCAGAGCACGGGGCGGCATCCAGGCGGGTTTGGGAGATCTCCAGAGAAGGAGACTTCACAGATGGCACGGGAAAAAGAGACAAGCAGAGAAGGGAAGTTTGCTAGTGACACAAAACTACTTAGCTAAAGTAAGGAAATGAAAACCCACCGCAAAAAAACTCACAAGTTTCTGTGAGTCAATGATAAAAATAGCTGTAATATTCAGGGTTGATAAAAGAAGGGGGAAAAGATGATGCTGGGTTTACATAGATAAAGGCTCCAAAGTCATTATTGCTGCAAAAAAGACATTTAAGCATCTCCGAGTACCTCAACGTGCCAAGCCCAGGTCAGAAGCAGAGGTGAACTTCCTACAGAATTACTACCAAAGAAATAAAACCAAGAGTTATTACTCTGCCACAGTGCATCAAAGCTGTCACCAAACTGTAACTATCAGCCAAGAGCATTAAAAGCCAAAGCCAAATAGTTTTTCATACGACAGCTGTGGAACTAATAACACCACCACATCATGGATTGGGACAAGACAGTTTGTTCCAAAACGCGACTACACGTGGAGATCCACCAAGTGCTGCAGACTGTGTCTTTCTGGCTGAATGTTATCCAAACAAGTAATGCTGCAGGCCAGCCCGGCACATATTTTTTCCCCCCTGGAGCTATTGCAAGGAGCCTCTTCCAGAGGAATCCTTGGGCTGCAGCTGCTGGAGAAACACTCTTATCGGAGGCAGTGGCCGTGTTTACAGCCTCGCGCCCTGCTGCAGCCCTGCCTGCACGTGACTCCTCCTTGGACAAACCTGACCTCAGTATTTTTCACCTAAAGTCACAAAAATGCTAAGACATTGGTAGTTTAGGCCCCACTTTAGCCCAAAATGGTATGGGACAAAAGCAGAGACCCACCTCGTGCTGTCCATCCGACTGCTGGAAAGGCCCATGTGCCAGCGAGCACAGAACATGGTGCTGAGATCCCCCAGGCTCAGTTGCCACCTTGAACTGCCAAAGCAAAGAGGGGTTTTGCCAAAGGGAGCAGAGGAGAGGTGCTTCACAAGCCCACTCGCCTTAAATGACATCACAGGAGTGTTAAAATCACAGAATCACAGAACCCTTAAGGTTGGAAGGGACCTCTAGAGATCATCCAGTCCAACCCCCTGCTCCAGCAGGGACACCCAGAGCACGGGGCACAGGGCGGCATCCAGGCGGGTTGGGAAGATCTCCAGAGAAGGAGACTCCACAACTTCCCTGGGTGGCCTGTTCCAGGGCCATAACAGAAAAATATTCTTACGGTTATTTCCACCTATG
>NW_020454238.1:0-947 GCF_003342845.1 Nothoprocta perdicaria
AACGTCGAGACTCGAGGTTTCGGCTCCCGAGTGTAGTCGCCTCGCGAAACCTCGAGTCTCGAGGTTTCGGCTCCCGAGTGTATTCGCCTTGCGAAACCTCGAGACTCGAGGATTCGCCTCCCGAAACCTCGAGACTCGAGGATTCGCCTCCCGAAACCTCGAGACTCGAGGATTCGCCTCCCGAAACCTCGAGACTCGAGCTTTGGCCTCCCAAAAAATCGAGACTCGAACTTTTGGCTCCCGAGTGTATTCACCTCGTGAAACCTAGAGACTCGAGGTTTCGCCTCCCGAGTGTATAGGCCTCGCGAAACCTTGAAACTCGATGTTTCGGCTCCCGAGTTTATTTGCCTCCCGAAACGTCGATACTCGAGGTTTTGGCTCCCGAGTGTATTCACGTCCCGAAACCTCGAGACTCGAGTTTTCGGCTCCTGAGTGTAGTCCGCTCCCGAAACGGCGGGGCTCCCGATTTCGGCTCCCACGTGTAGTCCGCTCCCAGAACCATGGGGCTCGCGGTTTCGCCTCTCGAGTGTAGTCGGCTCCCAAAACCTCAAGACCCGAGGTTTCGGCTCCCGAGTGTATTCGCCTTGCGAAACCTGGAGACTCGATGTTTCGCCTCCCGAGTGTATTCGCCTCGTGAAACCTCAAGACTGGAGGTTTCGGCTCCCGAGTGTATTCGCCTTACGAAACCTCGAGATTCGTCCCCCGAAACTCGACGTTTCGGCTCCCGAGTGTATTCGCCTCCAAAAACCTTGAGACTCGAGTTTTCGGCTCCCGAGTCTAGTCGGCTCCTGAAACTGCGGGGCTCGCGGTTTCGCATCCCGAGTGTAGTCGGCTCACAAAACGCGAGGCTCCTGATTTCGGCTCCCGTGTGTAGTCCGCTCCCGGAACCATGGGGCTCCCGGTTTCGTAGCCCGAGTGTAGTCGGCTCCCGAAAGCGCGGGGCTCCC
>NW_020454238.1:2689-6690 GCF_003342845.1 Nothoprocta perdicaria
ACCTCGAGACTCGAGGATTCGGCTCCCGAGTATATTCGCCTCCTGAAACCTCGAGACTCAAGGTTTCGGCTCCCGAGTCTATTCGCCTCGCGAAACCTCGAGACTCGAGCTTTGGCCTCCCAAAAACTCGAGACTCGAGGTTGCGGCTCCCGAGTGTATTCGCCTACCGAAACGTCGAGACTCGAGGTTTCGAATCCCGAAACATCGAGACTCGATCTTTGGACTCCCGAAACGTCAAGACTCGAGGTTTCGGCTCCCGAGTGTATTCGCCTCCCGAAACCTCGAGACTCGAGCTTTCAGCACCCGAGTGTAGTCGTCTCCCGGAACGTCGAGACTCGAGCATTCGGCTCCCAAGTGTATTCGCCTCGCGAAACCTCGAGACTCGAGGATTTGCCTCCCAAGTATACTCGCCTCCTGAAACCTCGAGACTCGAGCTTTCGGCTCCCGAGTGTATTCGTCCCCGAAACCTCGAGACTCGAGGTTTCGGCTCCCGAGTGTATTCGCCTCCCGAAATCTCGAGACTCGAAATTTCGCCTCCCGAGTGTATTCGCCTCCCAAAACCAAGAGACTCGAGTTTTCGGCTCCCGAGTGTAGTCCGCTCCCGAAACCGCGGGGCTCCCGGTTTTTAGCTCCCAAGCGTGTAGTCCGCTCCCAGAACCATGGGGCTCCCGGTTACGCCTCCCGAGTGTAGTCGGCTCCCAAAATCTCGAGACCCGAGGTTTCGGCTCCCGAGTGTATTCGCCTTGCGAAACCTCGAGACTCGAGGATTTGCCTCCCAAGTGTATTCGCCTCGTGAAACCTCAAGATTGGACGTTTCGGCTCCCGAGTGTATTCGCCTCGCGAAAGCTCGAGACTCGAGGTTTCAGCTCCCGAGTATATTCGCCTCCTGAAACGTCGAGACTCGAGGTTTCGGCTCCCGAGGGTCTTCGCCTCGCAAAACCTCGAGACTCGAGCTTTGGCCTTCCAAAAGCTCGAGACTCGAGGTTGCAGCTTCCGAGTGTATTCGCCAACCGAAACGTCGAGGCTCGAGGTTTCCAATCCCGAAACATCGAGACTCGAGGTTTGGACTCCCGAAACGTCGAGACTCGAGCTTTCGGCTCCCGAGTGTATTCGCCTCGCGAAACCTCGAGACTCGACGTTTCGCCTCCCGAGTGTATTCGCCCCCCAAAACCTCGAGACTCGAGGTTTCGCCTCCTAAGACCTCAAGACCCAAGGTTTCGGATGCCGAGTGTATTCGCCTCGTGAAACCTCGAGAGTCGAAGTTCCGCCTCTGGAGTGTATTCGCCTCGCGAAACCTCGACACTCGATGTTTTGGCTCCCGACTATATTTGCCTCCGGAAATCTCGAGACTCGAGTTTTCGGCTCCTGAGTGTAGTCGGCTCCCGAAACCGCAGGGCACTCGGATTCGGCTCCCGAGCGTAGTCAGCTCCCGAAACTGCGAGGCTCGCGGTTTCGGATCCTTCGTGTTGTCAGCTCCCGGAACCGCAAGGCTCCCGTTTTCGCCTCCCGAATGTAGTCAGCTCCCAAAATCTCGAGACTCGAGCTTCCCGCTCCCGAGTGTATTCGCCTTGCGAAACCTCGAGGCTCCCGGTTTAGCCTCCCGACTCTATTCGCCTCGCGAAACCTCGATGCTCGAAGTTTCAGCTCCCGACTGTAGTCGGCTCGCAAAACCACGAGACTCGAGGTTTCGGCTCCCGAGTGTATTCGCCCCCCAAAACCTCGAGACTCGAGGTTTCGCCTCCTAAGACCTCGAACCCGAGATTTCGGATTCCGAGTGTATTCGCCTTCTAAAACCTCGAGAGTCGAGGTTTCGCCTCCCGAGTGTATTCGCCTCGCGAAACCTCGACACTCGAGGTTTCGCCTCCCGAGTGTATTCGCCTCGCGAAACCTCGACACTCGAGTNGTATTCGCCTTGCGAAACCTCGAGGCTCCCGGTTTAGCCTCCCGACTCTATTCGCCTCGCGAAACCTCGATGCTCGAAGTTTCAGCTCCCGACTGTAGTCGGCTCGCAAAACCACGAGACTCGAGGTTTCGGCTCCCGAGTGTATTCGCCCCCCAAAACCTCGAGACTCGAGGTTTCGCCTCCTAAGACCTCGAACCCGAGATTTCGGATTCCGAGTGTATTCGCCTTCTAAAACCTCGAGAGTCGAGGTTTCGCCTCCCGAGTGTATTCGCCTCGCGAAACCTCGACACTCGAGGTTTCGCCTCCCGAGTGTATTCGCCTCGCGAAACCTCGACACTCGAGTTTCGGCACCCGAGCGTAGTCGTCTCCCGATACACCGAGACTCGAGCTTTCGCCTCCCGACTGTATTCGCCTCGCGAAAACTCGAGACTCGAGCTTTCGGCTCCCGACTGTATTCGCCTCGCGAAACTTCGAGTCTCGAGCTTTCGCCTCCCGACTGTATTCGCCTCGCGAAACCTCGAGACCCGAGGTTTCGCCTCCCGAATGTATTCGCCTCGCGAAACCTCGAGACCCGAGGATTCGCCTCCCGAGTGTATTCGCCTCGCGAAACCTCGAGACCCGAGGTTTCGCCTCCCGAGCGTATTCGCCTCGCGAAACCTCGAGACCCGAGGTTTCGCCTGCCGAGCGTATTCGCCTCGCGAAACCTCAAGACCCGAGGTTTCGCCTCCCGAGCGTATTCGCCTCGCGAAACCTCGAGACTCGAGGTTTCGCCTCCCGAGGGTATTCGCCTCGCGAAACCTCGAGACTCGAGTTTTCGCCTCCCGAGTGTATTCGCCTCGCGAAACCTCGAGACTCGAGGTTTCGCCTCCCGAGCGTATTCGCCTCGCGAAACCTCGACACTCGAGGTTTCGCCTCCCGAGCGTATTCGCCTCGCGAAACCTCGAGACTGGTGCTTTCGCCTCCCGAGTGTATTCGCCTCGCGAAACCGCGAGACTCGAGGTTTCGACTCCCAAGTGTATACGCCTCGCGAAACCACGAGACTCGAGCTTTCGGCTCCCGAGTGTATTCGCCTACCGAAAACTCGAGACTCGACATTTCGCCTCCCGAGTGTATTCGCCTCCCAAAACCCCGACACTAGAGTTTTCGACTCCCGACTGTATTTGCCTCCCGAAACATCGAGACTCGAGCTTTCGGCTCCCGAGTGTATTCGCCTCCCAAAACGTTGAGACTCAACGTTTCGCCTTGCGAAACCTGGAGACTCGAGGATTCGTTTACCGAGTGTAGTCGGCTCCCGAAAACTCGAGACTCCAGGTTTCACCTCGCGAAACCTCGAGACTCGAGGTTTCGGCTCCCGTGTGTATTCGCCTCGCGAAATCTCCCAACTCGAGGTTTCAGCTCCCGAGTGTATTCACCTGCCGAAACCTCGAGACTCGAGGTTTCGCCTCCTGAAACCTCGAGTCTACAGTTTTCGCGTCACGAGTGTATTTGCCTCCCGAAACCTCGAGACTCGAGGTTTCGCCTCCCGAGTGCAGTCGGCTCCCGAAAGCGCGGGGCTCCCGGTTTCGACTCCCGAGTGTAGTCAGCTCCCGAAAGCGCGGGGCTCCCGGTTTCAGCTCCCGAGTGCATTCGGCTCCCAAAACCGCGGGGCTCCCGGTTTCGGCTCCCGAGTGTAGTCGCCTCCCGAAAGCGCGGGGCTCCCCGTTTCGGCTCCTGACTGCAGTCAGCTCCCGAAACGGCGGGGCTCCCCGTTTCGGCTCCCGGGTGCAGTCGGCTCTCGAAAGCGCGGAGCTCCTCGTTTCGGCTCCCGAGTGCAGTCAGCTCCCGAAAGCGCGGGGCTCCCCGTTTCGGCTCCCGAGTGTAGTCGGCTCCCGAAAGCACGGGGCTCCCGGTTTCAGCTCCCGAGTGTAGTCGGCTACTGAAAGCGCGGGGCTCCCGGTTTCGGCTCCCGAGTGCAATCGGCTCCCGAAACCACGGGACTCCCCATTTCGGCACCTGAGTGCAGTCGGCTCCCGGAAACGCGGGGCTCCCCGTTTCGGCTCCCGAGTGCAGTCGGCTCCCGAAAGCGCGGGGCTCCCGGTTTCGGCTCCCGAGTGCAGTC
>NW_020454239.1:0-169900 GCF_003342845.1 Nothoprocta perdicaria
GCTTGGGATGGGCTTTGGTACAAATCCCAAATGAGGCTCAAACATGTGTCTGATTCAGCAGCAGGAAACCTTAATCATGTCACTATCACCCCACTGGGAGTGGCTTAATATGCCTATCAAAACTGGTTTTGAATCAAGACAGCAGGGCATCTTGGAAATAGATGCATAGTTTTTTAATTTAATTTAAAAGTAATATGCTGTAATAAACAATTGAACAAGCAGAGGTATTTATTTCTTCCTCAGCCTTATTCACACATTCAAAAGTCCTCATATAAAGGCTAGAGAATGTGCAAATAATACAACTTTAATCTGCATTGTATAGCTCAATCCACAGTATACAGCACTTTCTGCTTACTGTTAGCAAAACACAAGGCTGAGAATAGTAACTGCAGAAATGAAAAATCACCACCCAAATTCTGTCTCAGCCATTCTTGGGTTGTATGAAAGAGGAGGTATGCATAAATATGCTGGATGAAACACTGATTAAAGAGAAGGATGCTGTAACAATTGCAACAAAATCTGTAAAATAGTTAAGATCTCCTAATTACAGATGCTCAGCAAGCACCGTCATACTTACTGCATCCTGATACTAGAGTAGATACTAGTAGTAGAGTAACAGACCATTAACACACACAGAGATCTACAGCTTTTGTCTGGTTTTGAAACTACTCGGTGATGTATCCAGAGTAGATGATCTCAGATGGTGGTTCTCAAGCAACTGTGCAGAGATAAGCTGTTAGGCCAGATACCAGTTCACTGAAATAACTATCTTGCAGGACAGAGATTTTGCTGATAGTAACGATCACCTTTTTTCTTTAATACTAGCAAAGATTCCTCACCTTTAAATCTCAAACTCACCGTCAGTAGCAGTTGCTAAAGTCTTAAAAGTCTGGACACTAGCGGCACTCTGGTGGATAATATATTGCTTTTAAAATCCATACAAAATTAGAAAAGTGTAACTTCTAAACTTTATGAATTAAACATGAAGGCACTTCTTGGCAGTCAGCTGTGCATATAGTTGTTGCTAGAGGACACGAATTAGTTAAAAGTACAACTGAGAGACCTTAACAATAATTTATTATGCATGGACTGAAGTAATTAAAACATACATTAGGGTGCTACGAAACTGATCATGAATGGTTCTTCATGAGACTGGCTTTTTGTGAAGTAATTCTTCTGATGTGCATGTTTCATTGATTTGTTCTAATTTACGTCAGTCCAAAATACCAAGCAAGAGTAAACACTCAGGAAATAATGCAGCAGCTGCATCCACACTGATCAAATATCTTCAATAATTGCCTACGACTGATTTCTTTTCATTAACTCCTCAATATTAAGGTTGGTTGGTAGGTTCTTTAAATGATTATCTGATGAACAGGTGCAAAGAATAGTATCATTAAAAATACTTCTTTAAAAAGATCATGGTTTCACAGCAAACATTTAAAAACATATGTAACTGCATATTAGGTGTAACTGAAAGGGTGTGAGATTTAACCAGTCTTGATGTGCTCAGCAATATAAAAACCATCTTCTTATGAAGGAAGAACCTGCTGTGATCAAAACAGTAACACTGTTCAAGCTCCATCTGAAGGCAGATATTGCTGCTTTGGGTAGGAGAGTATTTGTTATCTGCGTCCTAGAAATCCCGACTGTCGATTTGCCACACGTGTACAGGATGCACAACAGGCTGTTTTGTAGTAGGTGTAAACACACAGCCGAGCCTGAACAACCACATTGCAGTTGTAGTATTTGTCTTTACAGTTCTCATCTGTGGAAAGAAAAAAAAAAGGAGAAGAAACTGAAAAATACAACTTTAGAGCAACAAGTAACCAAAATCTTAACAACAACAACAATATAAAAACAAATTTTTATTAATACTTGTCTCTTCCTTTCCCTAGTTATTCTTATGCTATTAAAATCAAGTCTGCATGAGAAAAACGACAAATTTTCATGCTTAATTACAATGCTCGGTACGTGAATGTTTTCCAAAAAAATGTTGAGGCCATATTGGAATTTCAAAAATCAAGAAAAGTAATTTTTTGCTATTTATGTTTTTATATAGAATATATTATATATTTCAAGGCAAACATTTTAATCAGAAATTAAAACCTTTTTTTTTCCCCACACCTCAGAGCAGAGCTATATTTTGTGTAAAAACAAGCACCTGAACTTAAAAAACAAATTAAATTCCCAGAACTTCTACATGATTATTAAATATTTTCTCCACTAGATGGAGTTCCTTAGTTAAAAGAAGTTTCTCCTCATTCCTTACCTATTTCTGGGATACAATCTTGTGTGTTACATGGTTCTTTTTCTTCAGGTTTAAGCTGTGGATCACACTGAGTACTGGGTGTCATGTCATCTGACAGACATCGCACCTCTCGAACCCGGAATCCTCCTTCACAGGATTTGGAACACTGAAACACATAGTTCAGTCTTATGAAGATGGTATGAGATGTGCAAATAAAGAAAGACGTAACAGCAACCTTAAAGTCAGATCCAAATATCACCATAGGCTTTTATCATCTTTAATGCTTTTTTTGTTGCTTGTTCTCTAACTATAAAGTCCTTAACATTCAGGTGTAATTTGCATTAAAGGCTCAGAAACATTCTTGTACCTCTCAGATCTTATTTGTATCTCTCAAGCTCTCAGACTGACCCTTTCCACGTTGTTTACTTTTCTTCTGCACTGAGCTTATTTCAGTACTTGAAGGCACTGGCCTCTGCTACTCTTTCAACTCCATCTACATGCAATCAGGAAAAATTTAAACTGCATTTTCTCTAATGCTCAATTCCTTTTCACTTCTTGCAGCACAGTAGTTTTGCTAAGCATTACAAGCTTCTCTGCATTTCTGAAGAAAATATTTCTGTGTTCCTCCAAAATCTGCTCTGATGCTAGAGACTTCTGTACTTGCTAGATGTGGTATTTCCAAAGCCGATTACTGAACATCTTTGCCCATATTGAATCAGATCCTTTCTTGCCTTCAGGAATTTTTGTCTGCATGAGGTCTTTCAGATTTGGCTCACTTTATCCAGTTCGACCTTGCAAATTTTCTTAAACTCGGGTCATTTATAATGATTAAGGTTTTAATAGTCCAAAACCAGTCAGATAGAGATTCACATTTAAAAATGTTTTGGCTAATGGAAATGTATTTAATCTAATGCCTCAGTAAAGAAGGCAGAGAATTTTCAGCAACAACAAAGGAGATAAACAAATCTACCTGGCTTTATCATGAGCCTAATTTGGATCTTTGTTTTCAAATAAATATCTATATCTGTGATTAAGGGAGAAAAATCAGGATTCTCTTTGGCTGATTTACGGTAAAAAGTATTTTGTCTTTTTTTCTGCTTTGTGGTGCTGCCATGATGCCAGTGAAATAACAGAGCACGTTCTGAAAGTGGGAAAAACAAAGTAACTGCTATCTTTCCTGTCATGTGGATGAAGGATTTTCAAAGGTTCCTGACAAAGGGAACTCAAGCTGGGAGGATTTGAGGGGTTTCCACATTCAGAGCTGTCATTCTGAATTTGAGTTAAGGCTCAAGGAAAGGAGTAAGTTGCTGCAGTTAATAAAATGTCATCTAAATATGTTTTAACACCATTTTTCATTCTGAGAAGATACTGGACTTTCTGATTTTCAATTAGGATCTAGAAATGTTGGTAAGACAGGTAAAACCAAAGCCACTTGTGGGACTGGCGAATACAGCTAGTCTGCTTCCCGTAGAAACTGGAAATACACAGAGCTCTACTGTTGCTAAAGGTCTAAATGCCATGGTAAAGATAATATTGCCTTAAAAACTAAATACATCCATCATTTTTTATTAAATGCTCCTTAATTTATTGAAATCAGAAAAGAATCWTTTAATGCACTACATACCATCATTACGGAACAAATCAAGTTCGTAAAACAGGAAGGCCCATCGAAGAAACCAGTGATGAAGAGACAGCTATGCTGTTTCCTTCTGTTCAAGAYACCACCCAACTTTCCTAAGCTTCAGCAGGCACTGCAGAGCAYGCTTTCTTTTCACTATCATTCTTGTGCAAAACTAAGTCTTATTTCATTATCCAAATAGTGGAGAAATAAGGAAAAAATAGAAAAAGATGTATCAAAATTAAATATAGAAAAGTCTGATGGACTTACCGTGCTCCATTCTGTATGAAACCACTTTGCACCACAGGGTTTGAGGTGGCAGGATTGCTGACTGGGAGGTCTTTCCAAATATGAACATTCATGAGGGTTCAACACATCAAAATTACCTTCCGTTTTCCTAATACAAATGACTTCTCTCTGCTGAGTCCCACTGCCGCATTCAGTAGAACACTGCATCAGAGAACAAAAAGAGGAGGATCAGTCTACATATGTCTTGTTTCCAAAGTAATGTGCTTCTCCACAAGTTATCTGTCTCTGAAATAAAACATATACACATTCATATATTTGCAGTTTAAATAGTATTTATTTAATACTTTATGTGGTATGTATTTATTAAATAAAATGTATTTATTTAATAATTTATGTGGAAAAGAACTTCCACAGCTTGTTTATACTTGCAATTCTTGGACACAAGTCTAGCCTCCAACACTCAGAAGCCAGTTCTTTTTTTTCTAGGTTCTTTCCTCAGTMAACTGAATGTAACTATATCTTTCCTTCTGCCTCTGCAAACAGGCAGCTTAATCTCCTGCTTATACTGATTGCCAGCATATTTCATGCAGGACAGGCCTCAGTTCACCAACTCACTGAAGCACCAGCTTTCCTTCAAGCCTCTGAATATTCTCACTAAAGTCAACATTGAAGTGTTTTGCTGCATGAGGACTGTTAACAGTGTTTGCAGGAGGTTTTAGCTGTGCAAGAACTGACCTGGTCAAGCCGTACAAGTCCTGTCTTGCTCAGCATGTTTAACTCAGTAACAACTCACAAAAGATTTACATAATGGGCAACCCATGACAATCTTCAAGTAAACTAGACTGACTTAYAACAATAACCCCTCCACCAGACCTTAGAGTTGCCATGATGTAGCGTTCTGCACTTCTGCTCTTAACRGAAACATTAAGTAGTACTTTTGTCCTATCAGAATCCTACAAATAAACCTCTTTATACATTTAAAATATTCTAGAGACATTTCAATGCCATTATTTCAACTAATCATAAGTGGAAAAAGGAAACAAAAGACTTTCAAAGTGTCTCTTTAAAATAACTCGTATGATATGGAATCAGATTCAATAAACACACCTATTTTTCTTATATGCAATAGTAAAAATCCAACATTACATACTAAGAGTGGCAGAAATGCCGCCATAAATATGCAACCTAGAGTCCCTCTGACTTTTAGCGAGCCTTAATGKTGACTCACCATCAAATTTTGCAATGCTTTAGCACAGGTATAGCTATTTAGCATTTGTACTCTGAAAATATGTTCCTAGTTAGTGATCCCATCTAACTAGATACTAATTGAAAAGAACTAGTCAAGTAGTGATGAAACGTTAATACATATCGAATCTTGGGAGAAATYAATAATAATAATAAAAATTAAATGGCCCCAAGTTGAGATAAAAATTGCATGCATCTGAATGGAACATTCTGGAAGCATTTTATGCTGTCTGCAGAAAGGTGAGACAGCTCTGTTTAAAATCAAATTTGAATTCAGAGTACAAAGTCTGAGCAAATGTTACAAAACCTATTTTCAGAAAAGATATTCTAACTAAAACCATGGTAATACTATTTGCAAACTTCTGCTAGCTCTAAATTTCATAGCTGTAGTTTAATCCTTTGTAATTGATCTCATCCATACTACCTAGGGGACAGTTTCTTGGTATTTATAGAAAAATGAAAGTCTCTCACTGCCTGATAAAACAGACTTGGATAACGGTTATCACAAGGGTAAGTACATTTTGCTCATAAAAAGAAATTTACAGGAAATATAGGCTTACGTGTTGAAGACAAAAAACCTAAAAACTTTCCCTAAGTCAAAATACCAATGCATGGGATTAAACTGCACTCCAACTGCACTGTCTTTGCACTCCAAAGCAGCCTTCCTGATTAATAGTCATAATGAATACTGTGTAAATTGAACCCTGCCAACCAGGTACAGATTTCTGCCATGTTCCATTGAAGAAAATATGTAAGGAGATAATCCTATATAAGGAAAACAAAAAATTAACAACGAATATCTTGTACTTATTTATTAGATTTCAGGATTCAATTCTGATTATAGTAAATTATCAGTAATCAGTGAATACAGATATAACAGCATTAGTCTGAGCAGTACATGAAGCGAAAGGCTTATCTATCACAATACAGCCCCAAAAGAACAAAGGAAATACTTTTAGCATATGGTACAGACTCTCATTCTCTACCTGCTGACTGGTAATATTTGATGTATCATCTGTATTTTAGATATGACTACACCAAATTTGTAGGTCTTAACCTCCATAGGTCTAGATAAGGTCTTAACAGGTCTTATCTTGGCTCATTCACACAAGACAGAAACAAGTGGAACCTGGAAGTTTGTGGACATGTTTCATTACCAAGTAATTTTTATTTATTTATATATATATATATATATATATACACACACACACACACACACACATATACACACATATATATAATATATATTTATTTTTTAAAAAGCATTAAATATTTTGTTCTCTGTGAAGGAGATAGCATGGGCTTGATATGGCATAAGCAAGTGACATACAGGCCAAAGCAGCTGAAATACTGCTCCATCTGTCACAAAACAGACAAAACTTTAACTCCGTTTTCCAGGCCCATCTGTCACAAAACAGACAAAACTTTAACTCCGTTTTCCAGGCATTAAGCTGATCAGGAGCACAGTAGTATATGTATGACTTGAGAAGAAAGGAAGAGGGAAGATACTCCTTAACTCTTTAAGTTGTTATCCCTCAGACACAGAATAGTAGGCAGGATAACCATTGAGTTACTGTTGTTATTCGCATATGGTACCAAAACAGTACCCAGGATGAACCCCTGTTAGGAATAAAGACAAGAAAATGCTGAAGTATATAGTAATAAATTTATCACATGAGTAGTGATTGTGTCAGGTATGGTATATTTGATTATGAATCTTAAAAATGGCTTCAATGGTAACAACTGTCCTGTTAATTTTTATTCTATATGGTATTACAGACTGAAAATGTATTTCTAATTATTGCTGCAAAGAAGAAATACGACTACAATGTGCATTCTTAGAGAAATCTAAAATTGTGGTTTTACTTGTATCTACAAAAAGAAACTGATTTTTATTTTTCTAACAAAAAGGGAACCAAGACTTACTTTCTCCATAAATAGTTTTACTGCTTCTGGCAGAAGCAGGATTATACACACTAAACCTCTGAGCATTATATAGGTTAGTGCACATTTCTGCAGCTTTCAAATCCCCACATTCTGAGCATTTTTTTGGAAACTGCCTGCATCTGCCAGTGTTCCTTTAATGTTTGCAAAGATTTGTGATGCAGTGCTCTGAAACCACTGTAGGAGTTCTGAAATGCAAATATGACTCAGATGGACTCTAACAGCCTGTTCAAGGGGTAAATACACACATAATACCCTTCCTGGAACTTTTAAAAGTGTTTTTAGAGGATGATGCCAGCAACATACTGGTTTCAATTTTTCATAAAATGCTATGATTTTTGAAAACTTATTCTAGCCTAAAACAATARAATGTTATTAAAAATAAGGATTTTGTTTGTATTTTGAGTAGAATTTGTGATCACTTAGATACTCACAGCCTTGAGACTAATGAGAAAACACAAGGCCTACTGAGAAAATCAATATAAAGTTCATCTAAAAGAGCACCTATGCTAGCTTAGATTTACAGCAGCAAGAACTTGAAACTATATGATTGCTGCTGCTAAAAGCTCTGGGCCAGTCCACTAGTGCATCCATATAAATTCTAAAGGAAAAAATGAAATTGTTTTTAACCTTTTTACAGCTCTGTCCCTGCTCTCTTTTAATGGTTCTAATGCTGATTATGGATGTGTAACATTTGGTGAGACGTTACCTCAACATTCAGCCTCTGCTCTAAGGCAGCTCAGTAGAGAAGGTCATTCCCCACTGCTCCCGGCTCTGCTCTACAGACACTGCCCTTTGGTAGCTGCATTCACAAGTCAGGATCCAGCTGGTAGACCAGACTTGT
Organism: Nothoprocta perdicaria; assembly: GCF_003342845.1. NCBI lineage: Eukaryota > Metazoa > Chordata > Aves > Tinamiformes > Tinamidae > Nothoprocta > Nothoprocta perdicaria. Next base: position 8,152 of record NW_020454239.1, read on the forward strand.
TAGACTCTTGTTTCAGTTACTATTCTGCAAATTTCTTTTCCCCTTGAGATCCATCAAATAAAATGCAATGCCATTCAAAGAATCCGCTTAGTTTAAAAGAAAAGTATTTCTTAAATGAAAGAAACTTTCTTAATCCACAGAATGGGGAGAGTTGTCATGACCCCATTGTAAGCTTCTCTTCACAGTGGCAAAAGTTCCTATTGCCCTGCATGGAGCAGCGTAAGTAGAAAAGCCTAGACCTAGTCTATTATTAAAATGGCAGCTACATTTTAAATCTGAATCTATTATAACTCTTTATACAAGTAGCTTCACTTACATTTGAAAGCCTTTGTGTAATAGGTGCCCTTTAATCCCCATCTCAGCTGTATTGGTCTAATTTCCAACTGCTTACTAGCTGGAACGATCTTGGAATCTGAAACGCAGTGAGTTAACAGCACAGGCAAGAGACTTTTCCCTAACACATGGATGAAATGCTAGTACCTATAGTCCAAAGGACTCTGTAGAATATACAATAAATGCTTAGGGTACCAGTTGACAACTTCTGAAATTCCTGGAGGCAGCAGTATCAGAAGAAGCAGTGAGCTRTGGAGCACTGTAAGAATTTATATTGGCCACTAACCACTTTTCACCTATCACTATGAAATTCAGCACAACAAAATTTAAGCCAACTTTCATTTTTAGCCACTGCTTTTATTTTCTCATACTCCATGCTTTGACTATGGCCTATATATGTATCCCTATGGGCATGCAGGATCTACAGAGGCTCAACTTCAAAAGTGTTCCCTTGAATATGCTAAGGAGCTTTCTGACATCTTTTCCTTTATAAGTAAACTTGGCCAGTACATGAGAAATAAAAATGAAGCTACAGAGGAAAAGAACAAAATCTCGTTTTAGTAAAGCTCTTCAGTACAACAGTGCAGATGAAGAAAAGTAGCTCAGTAAAACAGAAGCAACTTACCCAAATGTTCCACAAAGACACAGGCATACTTCAGGGCATGCATCTTCATGGTACAAAAAGACTTTTTTTTTTTTTTTTTTTTTTTAAATAAGAAGGTTCCATCAGAGAATAAATGTGTTGGAGGTGGGACTTACCTGAGTCCAGCTGCCAGCAAACCACTCCACTCTGCCGGCGCAGGGGCCGTTGTTGCAGGCCGTGGTTTCGGGGGGCCGGTTGTTGCCGCAGCCCTCCAGGGGCAGGCTGCTCACGTGGTTGGTCATGCAGACCACGGCACGCGTCCGCACGCCGTCCCCGCACTCCGCCGAGCACTGCGGGCACAGCACAAACACATCGCCCTTAGTCTGGCTCCCGGAGCAAGCAATGAAGTTAACTGAATTTATTCAAGAGTCATTTCTTTCTGCTTGTTACCCAGTGGGTAACAAGCCACTACCCAGCAGATCGTCTAACAGATTCATACTTTTGAACAGTTCACATATCCTGTCTGTGGACATGACACRCATGCAACTGTGCAGGATAAATCCCAGCAAGCATTAACCTTCCTGCTTTTATAGCTCAGTCATCAATCAACTTCATTGGCATATTCCTGATATTCCACCATTCYGGGTAGCATCAAACTTGCCATTTATTAAAAAAAAAAAAAAAACAACAAAAAGAAAAGAGAGAAGTGATTATGATACGACAAAAACTTTTTCACTTATTACTTCTTTCTTAATCTTCCTGTTCCTTTTCCTGTTTAAATGCATTTGACATTTCATGACTAGACTATTAAAATAAATAAAAAACATGTGCAGATTACTGAAAGATACGTATGYAATTGAATTTAAGTAATTACAAGCAATTATATTATATTACACATGCAAGGAAAACCACAAGTAAGAATGTGTTACAGAGAAGAAAATAGACTTGACTGACATGTAAGATTTTACTTTAACCATCAGATGTAGTTAGTTGGGAGCAGCGCTGCGTACTGCTTCCAGAATGAACAAAATATCCCTTGTGAATGAACAGGTAGCTCTGGAATGGGAAAGATTCAAAGGACAGGTAATGACACAGATGAGAAAGACTCCACACGCAGTAGCTGAACTGAGAACGAACGGAAGCTAGGACAAGGCCGTGGTTAAGCACAGGACTAACGGACACACTCATCTTCGCAAGAGACCCATGACTGAATGTGCAACTGGTTGGAAACTGCCCTCCATCCAGCCCCGGTGATGAATATTGCTTGCACATGACTTATTCCTCTATCTGAAAGTTGAAATTATGCCTCTGAKTAATATAATGAACCTAATCTTCTTTCATTGGTGCAGAATAAAATTTTCCAGTCGCTTTATCTAACAGGCAGACTAATCTCCTCAGCACATTGCATTTGATGGTCAACGAAGTCTTCTCAAGTTGCTCTCCATTCAAGAAATTATCTTGAAAATACAAGAATCATGCAAATGCTGCTAAGCAGTGAACCTTTTCCCCTTCGTATATATATAAAAACATATGTTTGACCCCCACTTCAAACTGCCCACTCCTAGATAAATGGACTGTTTAACAGAGCCCCACACATGGCTGCCTTTCAAATCCACTGTACAGAACTAGGTTTTGTGGCTATTCATCATATCATATGCCAGGAAAATRTGCTCAATTGCAACACTGCACAGGGAACTATCCTGCAAATACTTTTCTTATGTCTAAGTAATTTTCATTTGACAATCTAATTTGCTCTTATGCTTCACAAACCAAACAGTGCTGGGAACAAGCTTAGTCTATAAAATCACCCAGAAAATCTCCACAGTCTTGTGCTTAAAATGATTATGTATGAGCTAGGCTTGCATATCAAGTAACAAAGGAAATGCCATATGGGAAGGTAGAGGGCTGTTCCACCCTTCTGCTCTAAGATTTGAGTGCAGATTAACTACCCTCAAAGGATTTGCCTAGCAAAYTCAAACCTGAACGTTTCCGAGTTTAGAATGGGTTCTTAGCATTTTTTTCCCTTCTTTTCTCTCCAGTAAAACTCTCCTGTGCGAGCGCCCTGGCTCCAAAGCCAGCGGCAGCAGCAGGGAGCGTCTGGCGCCCGAGCTCTCCCTCTCTGCTTTTGCAGTTGACACACCCGCCGTTTCCAATGCTGTGCCATTAACTTGCTGCACTAACACGCTGCAGCTTCCATAACCGAACACTGCACGACACGTTTAGTTACAAAATCTGAAAGGAACATTCACAAACCACGACTCCACTATTCTGCTCCTGTTATTAAAGATATTTTGTTTCACTTTTTTGTTTTAATTGGCTGAAATTCCTTCAGAGACGTTAGTCTGTGGAATACCCTCWCTCCTTTTAAGAAGTTTGCCATTTCTCCTCTTCCTGAGCTCCCTCTCTCAGCAGTTCAGTTCTGGAAGWTTTCCATCCCCATTAACACAACGTCCAGGCCTCTGACAGTTTGCAGAGAAACAGCCCAGGAAAATGATGCATGTTCCCACAAAGTTGAAAAGCTGCAAGAGGAAACCTGAATTTGTGTGTTCATACATGGGACAGGGTAAAGCGAGTGAAACCCTTCCCCCTGCAGCTGTCCTTCGCTGCCCCGCCAGCATTCCTGCCAGCCCCGGGCTGCAAGAGGAAACCTGAATTTGTGTGTTCATACATGGGACAGGGTAAAGCGAGTGAAACCCTTCCCCCTGCAGCTGTCCTTCGCTGCCCCGCCAGCATTCCTGCCAACCCCGGCATTCCTGCCAGCCCCGGCATTCCTGCCAGCCCCGGCGCAGAGCCTCAAGGCGGACAGGGAGGCAGGCGCATGAGAAGCCCTGGAGTCAGCGCCCCCGTTCAGCTTTTAAACACCAACCAGTCGAGGTCTAATAAAATGTTCCCACATTTATGCAGGATTTGTGACTATCTCACTTCAAGATACTTGTTTTTTTCTGAATAATCACGTTACAATGCAAACAATAAAAATGAGGATCCATTTTTGAAATACATTGATGAAATCCCTTTGAGCTACTGAGAAAACTGGGTATGATTCCCTTTCRGAACAGATTTTGGAAGGATTATGTGCCCTATGCTTTACTAGCAGGACACAAGGAATCTTACTTGAGCTTGTTTCCTGCCTCAGTTCTCAGCCCTGCAGCACATCCTTAAAGACAGTGGTGTTGGGAGCAGCTTTGTTTCTTTCTGAGAAGATTTTAAACATTGCACTGCATGGTACATTGCAGTGCCTTCATTGCAGGGATCTGGCCAGTAAAAGTTAGGCCTTCCACAGCCTGCTCTCTGAGGAAAGCTGAAACTACAGCTGTACTCACCGGAACACTCCCTTCTGCCTATAAACAAACTCATTGGGTTCTGGTAGCAGCAGGTTGTTTAGAAAGTCCACAGCAACTGAGTTTTGCCAAAAAGAGATCAGCTGGAGAGGGAAAAAAAAGTGTTTCTGTAGTTCTTGGCCATTCTTCTATCAATGTATCCTTCAAAATCACCTTAGGTGTGTTTCAGTGCAAATCATGCAAGGAATAACATCTTTGTACATAAAGAATGCAGAACTCTTGCTTCCATATGGTTTCCACATAACAAAATAAGCAGGAGAAATATATTTTATTTTGGTTTCACTTCAAAATGAAAGCAAGTGAACAAACAATACTGAGAAACAACAAAACAGCTCCACAAACTCCTGCATTTCCATGGTGGTCCCTGCCCCCCACTTCTCCCTTGCCCTCTCCCAGGATGCATCTGATTTTATCAGAGATACACAGATTTAAGGAAAAAACAGTGAAAGAAGAATGCAAACTACAGTACTTGCCAGTAGTTCCACACCTTTTGATTAGTCAATAAACCCAGTGTTTTTGTGGATGAGCTTTAGGATTGTGATGAATAAAGCATTGATTTCTATGGAGCACTTTAGAATTCTCTGTTGAAAGCTGCTATAGACGCATTACTGTGACTCCCTTTAATGAAGTGTGAGATCCAGAGCATGCTGTTGATTTGTTCCCTGATGTGCAACACATCTTTTCTTTCTTCCCTAGATTTTACTTCAACCTCAGAATCTCATTAATGTGTAAGAAGTTTTTGTGCTTTTGCTTCTCTTCTGGGTTTGTTCTCCGTGTAAATGAGAAACAAACAAACAAATGACATGACAATGAGGAATAAACAAAAATGCAACAGGGGAATGCTCCAGTTAGTTGGAAGGAACCATTGGTGAGTTTTCCATCACTGTAAATAAGGATGGTAAATAGCAGGTTTTCTGCTAATCCACAGGAGAAGTTCACTTTTCAGCAATTACAGCTGCAAAAGAACCAGTCATGTGAAGTGTCTGCAGGCATCTCATCCGCTCCCACCAAGCCAATTTTGCCTCTAAGTTGAGTAGGGTTCACCAGCCTTATACGTTGATCTCTACTGATTAATAGATGCAGTTTGGTGAAACACTGCAACTTTATCACAATAGGACCTCTCAGGAGAATTATGAGAGACATGAAGCCATCTTCAAACAAAATCTTGTAAAAAAAATATACAAGTTTGCCCAGATGGTCTATGGGCAGAGTTAAAGATCACATAGTTTACAGAGCCTGTTATCTATCCTTTATACAGAACATAGAGCAGTAGAAGTGAAAAGGCAGGTAGATACAACATAAGATGATCCTTGCTGCTGCAGACTTTAAGTTGCACTCTTTCTTTTCCACTGAAATGAGTAAACATTTCTGTTTCTCTCAAGATTGATCCAGAGGACTTGGAAATAATGATGTTTAGATCTAGTTCAAAGAAAAATAATCTACCATCTTCAAAAATAACGACTGTTTTTAAAGGATGAATCACTTCCTTTCACCAGGTACTTATTCCATTGTACATAGAACACTATCCCTATGATGGCATTCATAAGAATGAATGCAATTCAAACAATCCCTAAGTTTGTATATAAAAAATCCTGTGCAACATATGTACCGTGAGCTCCGATACTTGTTTATCACAATAACTCAAATCTGATAAGCATATTTATTGTGAGAACCTAGAAGCTTTTTTATTGACTTAAGATTAATTACATGGACCAGGAATCATCTATGCAGAAATGGAATCCAAGAAGGTCAATGCCATGTGAGGAAACAAGTGGGCTATAAAACACACAGATACATGTAAGGGGAAAACAASTCGGGAGAACATGGCAAGAAGACAACGAAGGGTTTTTTATGGAGAAAACCTGCACACAGCACATCCTGGGAAGGAGGCAGAGCTATGTACAATTCTACTCTGCACCTTTTCAGTGTATATACACTGTATTGTAAAAGTTGTATTAAGCATATTTTAATTACACTATCAGCTCATTCAGAATTGCAGAAACCATTAATGAAGATTAAAGAAAATGAATTGCTTTTCCACTAATTAAAACTATGCGATGGTTTGTTAAAATTTTGTAGCTCTAAATCAAAATTCTTTGTTCAATATTTTAACTATCATGAACCTTTGAAAAGACAACATACTATAATCRTGACGACACTGTGAATGGATTTGAAAACATGCTATTATATATCACAGTTACCAAGTCCTGCAATTTAACATCTAGGGACAGTAAAGGCAATCATCATTTTAATGTCACAATACTGTTTTCCCCTAACACTTAACTAATTATCCAGATCTATACTGCAAGGCCCCATGTAGCACACAGATCCATGCATGTAAGTTTGATACAACTGTTGCTGAAACAGAAAGTTTCAGCCTAACCAACTTCTGACAGGCTTCTGGACACCTGCTTGTTGCACATGCATTAGGAGACATGAAGTATTCATTTGCAAATTGTTCAGAAAAGTACAGGCTTCTCTTGTGACTGTAATCAAGTTTGATCAACTGCATTTTAAAGCTCCAAAGTACTCAAAAATTATGATAAGTTCTTTTACCTCTTATTTCTAGCCACAGCTGAAATGCCAAAATACAATGGGAAAGACTGTTCTGGGGTATTTCCATCGGGACTGGAGGTAGACATGTAATAAATCTCACAAAGAAGGTCTGTTCTTTTGAGATTTCCACCGTGGTGTTGCAGAGGTCTGAACAAACCTTCTTTAAGCATTTGAACTTTTGGCTGCTTATCTGAACCATTTGTGGGCTGCCCATCTATGCATATTGCTGAAATGTGGCTTGGCTTAAAGCATCTTCTAAAGGTTTGTTCGTGGAACATGAACACACAGAAGCCCAGTCTCTGGGAAGGACCACTTCCATTCCATGACAGAATTCATCTCTTAAGGGTCTCTGAACAGAAACACATTCCTACAGAGAAAGATTTCTAATCCCAGAAAACAGCGCTCAAAAGGCACAAGAARAAAGCTAACGGTCAAGGCCTGATTTTGTAAAGCTATTGACTGCTCCTATATCCCACAGATTTCTTTTGGAAGTAGTGTGCTGGTCATCATCCCAGAACACCTTATTTAGATATGTTAGGTATAAACTGAATCCTTATAAGATGCAATGTGAACATTTTAGCCTGAATTCGTGTNAATTCGTGTTTTTTTTTTTTTTTTTTTTTTTTTTTTTTTCTGAAGTAAGAAGTTCCTTCCATTCTCTGTGTGAATCAAATTCCAAAAGCATTTCTGGCAGATGTGCTGGTGAATTATGCCAGATACAGTAGCAAGCATTTGGAAATAACTGATTTGTTCACTAAATATCCCAAAGAGGTAACAAAATCCAATTTTTACTTTCTGATCTTAAAAAGTTTGTGGTAAGAAAAAACACCAACATTGTCCATATCATCTGCCTCATTTTTAGATCTCATGTAAAACACATAAATAAGCATTGTGTAGTCATAACCTTCACATTTGCATGCAGAAATTAATATAGAAAATCCTCAGCTACTTTTAGTTATGCAGAGAACAAAATATTGATCTGGGAGAACAAAAAATATGATGCTAAAGCCCTCACTGGAATATATGTACCTTACTTGGGTGAACTGCACCAGCTGACAGTAGCTGAAAAGCTTTTCTAAGAAAGATTATTTTTAATTCCACTTTCTTTTAAAGTGCTTTTTTCTCTCTCACTCGTAAAAATAAAACAGAAAAGATATTGCCACTAGAGCAAGAACTAGTGCAAATGGCAGTGCACTACACACATTCTTTAGCTGGTAACTTTCTGGCAATGCACTTCAAGAACAACAAAAAAACTGAAATAACAACTACACTCTAATTGTGTGAAGATTCTCTTCAATAAAAGCTTTTTGAGTTTTCTGGAAGCTGGGAGTTTTGCAGCTTTCTAATTGCAGCAAAAGTTAGATCATCTTTCTTAAAATTGAGACAAATACTGGTCCTATTTGTGAAAGTCATCCTCTTCTGCATCTAAAACGTTGAATAACTTTTGATGGGGCTATCAAAAATGGTCTAAATAATAAATCTGTAAAGTTATGAAGTCCTACAATTTAAATTGATGAATAAAACTATTCGTCTACCACAACAAAGAAAAAATGGGAGTTAAACCAGGATTTTTAAAGAGACTGAAGGCTCTTTTTGATTGTAGATGAAATCCAATCTGGTCCACAAGAGGGATCAAAATACCATGCAGACTGCAGCTGTATGAAAGTACATACTTACCTATTAAAGAACTTTGAGCCCAATCAAGAAATAATTAAAACATAACCACCTCTTTTTATAGTTTTCATGCTGAGAATCTGACTGTTTAGAATAAAAAGAAAAATATCCATTTTCATAAAGAACAGAAATCTTGAATCAACCTTGTCTGAGCCTGTGGAGTGTTCCTGTCTTCCTGCAGCTGAAAGGCCATAGTTTTATGCATCAAGCTTAAACCTAGACAACAGACCTCAAACTCGCATTACCTTCAAAAAAGCAGCAGCAAGACATTAAAAATCTGTTTTTTTAGACTCAGAGCTAAACAAGGCTCTGAAAAATAAATCTCAACACACTCAATCCTTTTGGAAGTTGAGATTCAGATCCAGTTTTAAATCCAGATGTTTGGTCTTGCACCCAGACTCTTGTCCTTCCTATGGATTCTTGAACCTACCACAAACTCAGGGTGTCTTTGGCATCATTACTTTTTGTTTGTTCTTACCTGTTTTACAGATATTTTTTATATGGTATAATTTTAGAGAGTAAGAGGGATGTACGTATGCATATTTTCTTTTTCTGATGCATCTTGATTTTTTTTAGAGGATTTGGCAGCAATAAAGGTAAGAGAAAGCCTTACCCTGTCACTCCATTCTGTAAGGAACCAGCTCTTTGCACAGGGACCCATATCACAGTTCTCAATATCATTCGGACGCAGCTTCATGTTACACTCCTCATCATCAACAACGTCTCCAAGGTTACTGACACATTTCACATCTCGAGTCCTCTGCCCCACTCCACAGGGTACTGAACACTGTAACAAAATGGAGGTCACATCAGGATTCTGTACAACAATTGCCATGTTTTTTCCCTCRAATTTGGAAACATTCTGCTCATTTATTCCTATTAAGACATGCGCGGGAGCTGCGGAACTACTCTGGAATCACTTGAATAGTTTTACAATCACATTCTTGTCTATAGGGTATTCTACAGTATCCTGCATAGATTCATTTGGGAAACATAAACTCGAACGGTATATTCCACTCAACAGCCATGCTAAAYGAACTGCTGGAATCTGGAGAGTAGGATGCATAAGCAAGAGACATGAAAAGGAACACAATTTTTAACTCCTGTTAAAAGGAAAGGCCTTCTCCTCCTSCTCTGTTTTTTCCAGCCTCAGAGAATGCTGACAGCTATGCATGTCCCATTGTTTGCTTTTGTTCTATACAATCATTCTTTTCTGTTTTCTTTCTGGTTACAAATAGTACATTTTCAGGGTCGCAATCACACAGGTTTTTAAACAAAGACACGTTTCATGCTTTACTAGCACTAGGAGAACATTCTTGTTTTCTTCCAGGGTTCCTACCCCAAACTCGTGGGTCGTGCTTACCGAAGTCCACTCCGTGCGGATCTGCCACTCGCTGCAGATCTTCAGCTGGCAGGTGCTGGTTGTCTCCGGCTTCTCCAGGTGCTGGCAGCGGTACTGCTGAACCGTCAGCGTGCGGTTGGCGTACATTTGGCGACACAAGATCTGCCGATGCTGCATACCAAGACCGCATGTTTTGCTGCACTCCGACCACTCCCCTATATCCCAGCTAATGCAAGGAAATAAAAAAAGGGTCATTTGTTTTGTAAATATTTCTCCAACACACTAATCCTGTAATGCTCTGAAGACAACTCTAATGGTGTGTTCTGAAGCTGGGTCAAAATCTTAAAATAAAACTTAAACCGYTGCCTGTTTAAATTAATTCCTTATGAAGAGACCATTAAATATCTACAATCAGTCTATTTGTAGGGGTTGATACCAACTAGTATGCATACAGATTACTCAATGGCTTCAAAAGGCATTCATTAATATATGCATTAACTTTAATACATGAATCAACTAAATTATACACCAATAACATTTACTGACAATGAAAAAATGAGTCACAAAACTTTAAGAGTACATTAACCACTAAAAATTGCTATTTGTATTTTAAGAATCTGTATTTTGTTATTGTAATGACATGTCTTGAAACTTTAAGATCAGCATTGCATAAACTTTACAGACTTTTTCTGAACACAGTTCAGCAAAGGCTCTAGAACAGCTGAGGAAAGCAGTAGCACCAAAAGCTCCAAATGTCCATAGGCACCATTTCACCATTAAAATGGGAATGGCAAATGCTGAGCAATGAATAAATGCATTTAATTTTACAGATGGGAAAAAAATCTAAGAATATTCTTCTAATTTCAATAAAGACTTTACTGAATTCATTTATTGACTTTTGTATAAATACATTTTCCCATTTTAGTTCCCTTATACAAATAAGGGAAGTATTTGAACTGCACTGTACTACAGTGTGTAATCACACACTACTTCAGAACTCGAGGGAAGTGAGTGAAACCTCTGTATTCTTTTTAGTGAGTTTTTATCTTCATTTACATTCTTGACATTATCCTCTGTGAATAAAGGAAGCTGAATTAACATGAGCTGTTAGAAAAAAATGGAAAAAATGTTTGGTGATAGAAGACCTCTCCATGGAAAGTGCTTCGGGAGGGAGTTCTTCTGAGCAGTCAGACAGTCAGACTGTTACCTGCAGGAACTCCTTGTCAAATGACTCAAATGGCACCATTACCAATTTCTGTGGGGTAGTGACTTGCAACCGCTCAGAGCAGAAGTGCTGAAGAAAGTGATGACAAGAGAGATGGAAAATACAGCTGCTGAGCTGAAGGAAGGGCTCTCTATAATGGCTCCTGGGTTAACATCTCTTTCGTCTAGGTACACAGCTTGGGCAAATGGACATTTTGCTTCTCTTGGAAAGAAGTCTTCTAATATCAGGTGTAGCTACTTTTTTTTTTCTTTTCTTTTTCTTTTTTTCTTTCCCTGCTAACTGTCCCTTTTTTAGACAGACAAGTGCTGAAGTCTGCCACTTGGAAAAAAAATACTCCCAAAGAGAGAACACAGGTATGGTGTGTGCCTTAACAATCACACAAACTTCCCTTTCGTGTTCTCTGAGTGCCATTAATACCTATGAAATTAATACCTACAAAGAAAAGAAGGCCACCAATAGCTAAGGGAGAAAATCCACTGCACTTCATGAGACAACTTCAAAGTACTTCGTAGCTCAAACTAGTTTCCTACTTAAAAGAGCCTCTTTTCATGTGCAAAACTTCCATCATCTTAACTTTGTTATTTCAATCAACTTAAATCACAATGCCTTACAAAGCTGGGCATGGGAAGAGGTTGCAGGCCTCCTCTTCAGGAAAAGGCTTGGTGCTGCTGTCACAGTAGCCCTCAGGAACCTCCTCATGAGTGACTCTGTTGACACAGTGGAAAATGGGGTACTGAGACCCTGAAATGACAAAACAAAAATTAGGTGATGCACTGCAGAAGATCCTACAATATAAACCTGTCATAGCAATAGGATCCAACCCTGATGTAGAAAGAAATAGCTTTATAACAGGATATTTAGACTAAGTTTTTATCCATAATATCGCAATGCAAGGGAAAGTTGAATCATATATTGTTTAAATTATAATATTAAGGGAAATGCTTAGTATACAGAAAGTACAGCAGGGAATTGCAGGAAAGGCTGAGAAAGCATGCTATATTCTGCCTGCATGAAATCTTAATCTTGTAATCAGAGATTATCAAAAGAGTAAGGTGCTAAGGTGTCTACTTACTGAAAGAGTCAATTATTACATATTCAGACAGGAGCATAATCCCCACCCTTCTATTTACTAGGTTGAAAAAGATTTAACTTTGTCATGCACACATAATTCCTTTCTCATTTCTACAGAAGTTGTGCAATCTTTGTTTTAATTCCTTTTAGAAGGTAGGCCCAAGCTCTGCCAACTCTCTATGTGTCATTTTTATATCATACAAAGCAAGAGCAACCCCTGCTCCTGCATGGGCACAGCAAGGACACATGAGTAATGGTTACAATAATAGAAGCCATGGTAATAGAAGTCACTTGATTAAAAAAGAAACAAGGCTCAGCCAAACAGCAGGGCTTCAAGATGCACTCCACGACTGCCAGTTCAACCACTTGATGCTAACCAACACCTTATAAAAATTAGGCTATTTTAGTTGTTTTAGGATGTCTGTCCTACAAAAAAAATCCAAATAAGTTTGGTGGAGAAGCCCTTGCAGTGTAAACATTGACAAGTGGGCAGCTAAAAAACAAAACAAAAGAATCCACAAACTAGAAAATAAACTGTGAACAGAAACACTTAGCTTAGATTCTAAGCAAGTTTATACCACAGAATGCAGTAAACCCAAATGGAATGTTATTTAAAAGACAAGCAGATACTCAGCTTACACTTCCTCCCACAAAGATTTCCTGGAATGCTTTCCTCCTCTTACTACTTGTTCTTCCCAGATTTTGTGTTTGTTGTTTTGTCTTTGAAATGCAGGGATAATGTGTACTTGTTCCGAGAAAAAGATTTGTTTCTAACTAAAACTTAACTGACTGATTTTTACACTAATATACTCCAGAGTTTGAGGACATGTGGCATGCAACCTGAGGACCATCAGAAATGCCTAACGCTCAGTGTCTGCAATTGGGAATAGAAGCAGTTAAAAGGCAAAATCCACCTGCTGCTTAAATCAGGTTTAAGCAAGCACTGCTCAAGCTGGGCTCCACTGCATTCACCCTGTCCTTTCTCAAAACTTCTGTGCATAACTAGGAAAGCTACCACGGTATCTCCTCAATGTACTGCATGTAAAGGGTCTCTAGACCAAGCATTATTAGGACTACAGCCTTTCAGCAAAGTGGGTTTTTTTTTCCCCATGATACTGGTCAGTTATGAGGAAAAAAGCGTATTAATTATCAATGCAGCAACTTCATCTTTCTACCAGATGTAGAACATTTTCTGTTCCTTAGACCAAAAGTAAATGCTTACATGTTTACAAAGGCCTAACTGCACACCTCTGAGCAAAGGCAAAAAGAGGGCACCTTCCCAAACATGGGAATTCTGCATTTCTCCAATTTTGCTACTATCATTTTGACTCAGATTTCAGTAATATTACTGCCAATGGCTACCAAGTCTCTGAAGACATGGCAAAACCATGGCCAAAGGCAAATAAGGTCCAGAGAAATCACTTCCACCCTTCCAGCAGTCCCCTTAGGAAGCCATGGAAAACATGGCCTACCCCGTGGTGTTTGTGCACCTGCATCATATAATTTGAATACACAATTCACCACATATATGATAAAACAGCCCACTGGTTGTTGCTAAAGAACAGTCAGGTGCAATTAAGGAGTGCACACGTATCCAAGTCATCTTAAAGTATTAACCAAAATAATTCTAGTTTACATTTCCTTCTTTTCTCCACAAAAAGGCCCAACTCCCAAGAGCTATCTGGCTTTATCTGCTGTAATGTAGCACCTACTTTTGCAGTGAGTTCTCCAAACAGGACAGATTTCTCAATATATTGTCCAGGATGAAGAAGGAAAAAAGAAATATTGTGTGCTTTGTAAATAATTATTGGAACTCATTACCGTGATACATATAGATGGGAGACCACAATACTACATATACTTTAACCTTCTTGCTGTAGGTCAGCTTTATTCCTAAGAATAAGAAGAGGTATATAAAGAAAATTAAACCTATTCCTTGCCCCCACAAAAACAAATGTTGCATCTTTCTAATCGCCATCTTCTCAAGAGTATATTTCCAAGTTCACTGCACCTGTCCTGCTTTAGAAACATTTTACTTTTATGCAGCAAGGCATATTTTCTGCTGCAAAAAATAGACTGCATTTCCCAAAAGAGTATCTCTACCATCTTTATAAAAGTGAATGCAGTTCACAAGTAATTCAGCATGTTCAGAAGTAATTTGTTTTTGTCTTAGTGGTATCTGTAACTGTAACGTGGATAATTGTCTGGACTTGGACCAAATTTCAACGTGTCCTGTCATTACAGAATGTGATTAATTGGGAAGCAGATGTCAGTGTAGGAGATCTGGTGACTGTCTTCTCAGCTAACTTCCTTCCCTGGCAGGTTTGTATTTCTTAGTTCTGTGATTTTCCAGGTATGGTCACCCTTATGACTACAAAATGGTTTTCTTCCAAATAACTGCTAGTGTCAGGCTTTGTTGAGTCGGTAATCACTGTGAATGTTTTATGGCAGAGATTTGGCTGGCAAGCTTAAAATAACATATGCATCTCCTCTGAATAGGTCACTAATTAGCAGTCTCTTCCCACTCCTCCCCTACAAAACCTTCAGTTTTCTAAAGTTGTGTTATTTTGACACTACAATATTCAACTAGGCAAGGAAACGTCTGATGGAATCCCTGTGACACCTGCTTGTAAAGAAAAAAAAGGCACCTGACAAAGCTGAGAGGCTCAAAGAAAGGATAGAAAATGTCAAGAGTGTTGGGAAAAGTAGCTATGTGCCAGGAAAGTGAGAGAGAGCAGCTTGCCACATATTCTCTTCTACTTTAATTAATGTAAATGCTTTGCACTTCTTATTTTCATTGTTTGTGGTGATAGAACACCTACTACTACAGACAGGACTTTTCTTTGTAAAAAAGCACTGGGTCTAGATATGTTCTGCATATATAAGAGCTGCTTGAGTATCCACAGTGCTTCTTCCCTTCATGCTTCTTCCCTCCCAGGAATAAAACCTCCCATGTCATCTATTTTCTGTGCACGCTGAATGAAGCACTTACCTTTCCCACATGTAGTGGTGCACTCAGTTTTCCCAATCTGTTTCCAG
Source organism: Nothoprocta perdicaria (assembly GCF_003342845.1). Lineage (NCBI taxonomy): Eukaryota > Metazoa > Chordata > Aves > Tinamiformes > Tinamidae > Nothoprocta > Nothoprocta perdicaria. The sequence goes on from NW_020454239.1 coordinate 23,313, forward strand.
TTGTGTTCCCGGTTTTGTCTTGGTGGCTGCACAGCAGGCACCTGGTTTTCTGGCTGATGAGAAGAAAATCTTCCTGGCTGAATAACTGGAAAACTTCCAGTTGACTGTCCAGTGCGAGTGTCTGTCTCCCTATGCAAATCCTCATCCTCGTGATTTGTACCTTCTGGAATTTCTAACTGACCATTCAAGGGCTCCCCTGATGATGGACAACAACAAAAAATTAAAATAATGAGCCTCACTTGCAAATATTAGTCTATGTTTTCAACTAATAGCCACGACACTAGAGTATTATTAAATTTTAATCTTAACCATCTTTAAACTGCTATTCACAGACTTCCTAGTACTGCTCTATGAAGACCCTGTTATTTTAGATTAAGACAACCAAGACTCAGCCAGCAAATACATTAAAAACTGAACAGTCTCCAACCATGCAACATGCAGTAGTTACTGCACCCAGTGTCCACATTTCCCAAAGCCTGTCTTTGTACCACGCTCTGCAGTCTGTGCTCACATGTCGCAGGACAGCTGTTCCTCATTACTAAACAGACTGCAAACACACTCCAAAATTTGTCAAGGCAAGTGGTGAACATTAGAAGTCAGACCCAAGTCACTTGCCAATTTTCTGCTTCCCTTCCGAACCTGACGCTAGTGCACACAGCCCGTCTCCACGCACGGAGCTAGGAGCACCAGCAGCCCACGTTCTAGCTCGGGAAGGTAACAGTTTTATCCTTCATCCTCTCCAGGTGGGAGAGGAAACAAGAAACYGGGAAGGGTTGTTTTAAAGTATCTCTAAACATTAAGAAAAAAACTCTTACTATTTAATTTCTGAGATATGGCTACAACATTCCAGCTCAAGCAAAAGCTACGCTTAATATTTTAAGTAAAAAATCACTAGTGAAATATGAAATATGTGTAGAAATATGTGACCAGCTTCACTTCCTCATAGGCCAGTATAAGTCTGCTGAATTTACCAGATCTAAGCAGACTTCTCTTTGAAGTTTGGTGAAATTCCCTGCCTCTCCCAAATCAAAGGCAGCATACAAACACTGAGCCTAATGGAACGAATTTCTCCTTTAACTTATTAGGTAACAGAACGTGCTTAGTAATATGAAATAGTGGCATTTTACCTGGCCTCCTGTGAGCAAGCAACTGAGGACTAATGACATTGTCTCCTGGAATGATATACTCATAATGTATACCTGGATTAGGCTGCTGATGTATCATCTAAAAAGAGAAACAGCCATATATTCACTTCTTCCACTTGTTATATTACTAGTGCTTAAAAACGTACTTTTAATCAACTGCGTAACAGTATTTTTCATTGGAAATGACCAAAATTTTGCTTAATGGCTAACTACAAAAAAAGCAAAAAGGCTATTTGTTTCTGGAAAAAAAAAATCAGGTTAAAATATTTGCAAAATGAACAAGGTTGTGATGGCAGAGAACTTGCTTCTCTAGAGCTCCTGCATGGGCGCAGAACAGGCAAACGCAGCCAGGAGAACTTCACCTTTTGCCACTAGGTGGCAAGAGATTCGCACGGGCAAAGAGGGGAGCACCGGGCACCTTAGAAGACTGTCTAAGTATTTGTGTACGTAAGGAGCCGGAGAGATGCTGCAGGAAAGTCGAGCAAGGAGGAAGCAAAGCGGTGGCAAGGTCACCTCAGAGCCCATACTGCAGATGTGCTTAACTCCCTTGTTCAAGGCTTACTGCTTACACCCRTCTGGGGTGGTGAGCACGTGTGGGTGAAGTCATCTGTACTGCTCATAAACCAAGTGCTTCCTTGTATTGCTGAGCAGCCAACGGTTCCCAACTTGATGGAGGCTTAGAAGCAGCCAGCAGACTTGCTCCCAGCATGGACACTGCACCATGCAACCCTCCTGCAGCCTTTCAAATGGATTTTTAACCCAATTAAGACCTAACGCACAAGCAAACAGATTCCCACTGTGTTGCAGCTAGCCAACTGGTCTTTCTTCAAGTGCTCCTTACAAAATATGGGTGGAAACTTCACATTTCTCGCCTTCACACATGAAAGCCAAGCTGAGGGATTTTAAACCCTTGCTGCACAACCCCTGCCTAAGAAGTCATGAAGGGGCCACTGAAGTTCAGTGCAGCTTCCTATGCGCTTGCTCAAGCAAAATTACATAATAAGATCTGAGCAAGAAGTAACTTGACAAAAGTTCTTTAAAACTGTTTGCAGCACACACACTGTGCCCAAAGCTGCATTATAAATATGAGGATACTAGTGACTACTAACTACCTCAAATGAGCTTGGATGCCCCGAGCACTGCCTCTACTGACAGTGCTGCTTTAAAAGGCAGAGTTGGCCAAATGCCTCCCAGTACAGTGTCATTTCAAATACCTTCCTCTTTTTGGCCAAATTGCTGGCCAAAAAGAAAAAGCCCTGCAACGCCACTAGGTGCATGATCTAGCAAAGCAACTACATTTGCTACAACAGTGAACCCCAGCTACAGATTCGGCCCTGCATTTATCCACATCTCTGAATCACTTTCCCTTGCCAACTGTGATAACTGCCCAACTGTGTCCCATGGACATTATTTACTTCTCTAAGCCACCTGCTAATGCACTGCCTGTAAATCTGTCTGTAAGGGCTCAGGCCCCACAGCCTGCAGTGCCAGGGCCCTCTGCAGGGTGGCTCCACTTTTGAGCCAGTGCACCTAAGTCTTTGAAGCAATGTGCGCTACAAATGAAAATCTTGTTTTTCTTTTAACTTGCTAATTAAAGCCTGTTATAACTTAGAGAGGGTTTTTTTTTTCTCTCCTTCTGATTACTTTGAGACTGAAAGACAGACAACATGATCTGAGGGAAAAAAGACAGAAAGGCATTTGGAGCTACTATCAGCACATCTCTTCATTTTTCCACAGAGAGTGTAAAGATGGAGAGTATGGATCAAAAGAGAGTTGTTGCACAACTCAGGAGCTATGAGATAAACCATAGAAAAGGGGGGGTTGTATCGGTGCAGCTAGAAACTCCAAACCCACATGGGAAAGGTTGTGYCATGCTGATGCTTGATTCCCTTTCATCTAGCACTCTGCAGTTTTCATCCTCCTGTACTGTTCTGAAAAAGCTACTGAGCTGTCAGCTCATCAGGAGCTCTGTTCCTCACGGCTAACAAGAAACAGCTCAGTCAGGAGAGCAGTCTACCTACAGTAGCAGTCAAAGAGCAAATGCTGACACTATGCCCATCAATCACATCAGCTTGGTGGCATTCATTGTAGAAGAGGTGAGAAAAAGTATACCTAAGTAAGCTAGTGTAATAGCAAAAAAATCTAAATCAGTTAAAATAAATTTCTCCTTTTCTTATTTTTTAAGGATACTTATTTGGAAATATCTGTTTTATTTACTTCCTGATCCTTTCCTCTCTGGGTACAGCGGTCATTGTGTATTAGGCATCTGTGTGCTGACAAGAAAAACACCTCAGCTCACACCGTCAAATCACTTTACATAATAGCACACGGATAAACTTTAAAAACCATGGAGCTTGTCCTGTGGAATCTAGGAACCTTTTTAGCTAATCTCACAGGCTTTCCAGTCTCACACTGCAGTCAATCAGAAATTATTCAAATAGAAATAATGTCTGTGCAATTATTGTGCTGCTTTAATAAAACATCATATAGAAACAACGGGGGAGTAACTTTGCCAGCATCTAACTCTTCCCAGCTTCCCTGAGGAATCAGGGTTGTTACTGTTTGTTTTCCTACGGAACAACATGTTCATTTTTTTACCACTTGTTGCACTAACAGGCAGCAAAACTGGCTGGATAAAATAACTGGTATCACTATTCCATATGGCTTTTACAACCAATACGGTTTAGCACATGGAAGTGAATAACCTCAGAACACATAATTTATCTTCTAATAAGTTATAATCAGTACCAGTTATACTCAAAATTTAATATGATGCAGTAAAACCTGTCCCAACTAAGTAAATAGTTTTTTCACCATCTTCYATGTGGAATTGCCCCTCCAGAACTGCCCTCTCCTAGGCAATTTTTCTACCCTCTTCCTTTCTCAAATGACTGTTTTTCTATGATTTTCTAGTACAGCTTGTTGTTCAAATTGCCCTGATCTCACACTTTTTTTTTTCACTTGTATTTCTTTCAAAGAAAACTGAGATGGTATCGCTCTGTGAGAGGTCTTGTTTGATCTAGTTATTTCCTTCAGTTCACTGTAAAATAAAACTATGCCAACCATGCCTGAATAGGAAACTATCTGGAAGAAATCCATTTCACAAAAAATATAGGTATCTGTATGTTCTACCTCTGATTTTACTGAACAGGCAAAGTCAGTTTTACTGGGTCTATAAAGTTGGAAAGCAAAAGGCATCTTGCCTTTTAGACTTTCTATGATCTAGAGCAAGCTGGGAGTAACACAAAGTAACAGTAAAATATCAAAAATGCTCTTTCACGATTAAGGAAACAAAATATTAATGTCTTGTTACTGAAAGTGATTTTACTGTTGCATGTTAATAGTAACTGGAACAAATATTTTCCATCAGGAAATTACATCTAAATGGAAGAAACTTACGTAGACATCAAGGACTTCATTTGTTGGGCCATCAGCTAAAAACGACTCTCCCGCRGTGCTGGAGATCTCATTGGGGCGCTTATAGGTGAACATGGTCCCGCCGCCTTCGTACCTCCCAGGCCGATCGATTGCCCAGTTTCCATTGATGATGGACCGTCCTGACCGACTCCGCAGGGCTGGTGAGCATGGAAACAGAAACATAAGCACTTTGATCAGAAGGAATCATCTTCACATACTGGTGTTCAGTCAGATTCATGTATGTGCGTTGCACTGTCCTGTGTKCTCCAGGGTAGAGCTGTGTGACTGTTAAAAACTATAATAACAGTTACGCAGGAAAAAAGCAAGAGCATAAACTTTGGCTCAACACTGCTTATATTTATGATGCAAGAAAAGAAGAAAAATCAAAGATAAACTAGACGCTTTTTCAGCAGCTTCTCCCAGGATGCCAGGCAGTGCTCTCAGCCAGCCAGACTAGGGCCCTGGATCCCAAGAAAGTGGTGTACTCCCCATTGAAGCAACTCTTTATTCAGTAGTTTAGAGATAAATTAAAACACCAATGCAGATCACTACATTATACCGTAGGCAAGCACCAATCAGTTTACTGATAAGTCCAGTTTACTGGACTCATCCAGGGTTGTCAAATATTCTGGCTGTTCTCCACAAAGTCACTTGGCTGCTGTCTCTTTGTCAGACTGCTTTTCTTTTTGACAGAACATCTGCAAAGTCCAGATCTGCAGGCCTGTTTGGAATGAGAAGCTAGTCGAAAATGTCAGTAAGGCAAGTGATTTTGCTAATTGGATACTAGATAAGGAAATATAAAATCTGGATTYAATATGCAGTGCATCCACCTTGTAACTATGGGCAAGTTCCTCACTTGCTAGGGTTCCTTTGCTCACTCTTGCTTTGACTTCCTTCATCGTCTACGTGACTACAATTTTAAGTCCTTAAGTCAGAAACTCCTGCCATATGCACAATTTCATGGAATAYAACTGTTATGTGGTTTTTAAAATACAGTAATATCTTGCGGCCAAAACCATGTTAGACACTGTATATGTACATAAGTATAAGTAAGGAAAGAGATGATCCCTTCCCCAAAGGGTCTATTTGCAGAATCTTCTATTTACTTATATGTAAAGTTGTTTTTTTTTTAATATAGACTTACAACAAAACAAGCAAATCCAATCAAACTCTTGGCTGTAGGCTCTATACTGCTTGGCTGTTTTTTTTAATGTAAATTCAAGGTACTGGCTCTCATACTATATAGCTTCAGGGCTGACCCAGTTACTTCAGAGACTGCTTGTTCTGTCACAACAGTTTAGTAGTCAGGAGTCTTGCTGGAGAATTTTCTGCCTTTTTGTATTCCTGAAAAATATTTGCCATAATCTTACTTAAATAAAAAGTCAAAATGGCCCCCACTCACAGGATCATGGAGTCACACATGCTGAAATTTTATGGTGCTTAACACAAGATGTTTTTCTTTCCAAGAGCTGTGTTACATCCATTTGCCTTCCACATGACGTTAATGATACTCTGTATCAGGGACACTACCTGACAAATATTTTATACAGATCTGGATTTAGCAGCCATAAAAATGGCATTCTCATTCTTCATACAGTGCTGGGAGGTAAAGTTAGGGCTCACATGCTATTGAATACAGATTGCACATGAAATTCATCTACACTGTTTACATGCTATTTATACTTACTAGCTACATTTTAATTCAAACACCAGCAGAATGAAGAGCTCTGCAAAGTCTGCAGGATACTAGCTTTATATTGGGTTTTCACTTGGAAAATTTCCATTAAGAGCTTATGATCTGAATATTTTTTCTTATACTGCTGTTAAATAAAGAATTATCAAGAACTCAGAAAAGTGAGAGCTGGCTAAGATTAAATTGTTGTTAATAATGAAGCTGTAGAAAGATGGCTGTCTGGGAGTCTGCGAGTCCATTAAATTTTCATTTGAAATCCATCATATGTCAAGTCCGAAAGAGGCCTCCCCATGAAAAAGGGAAAAGGTGCCTCTTTCAGGCTTTGATCACCCTGCAGTTACTACCTCAGCTCTGTCCCCTTCAGAATTTTTATGATGGCAGTATTTTTAGTCAAAGCATGAAAATGTATGAAAAGTTTTACCCCCAATACCTCATTAAGGTATGGTCTGCAGCTGATTCCTTCTGAGGACCTTCTACCTAAATATGTGCTGTTTACAGTGTCTTTCAGGAATGCTTTGCACAGTATGTATGGAATGTCTCAGACTAGAGACTCTCATCAATACTTCTGCTCAGGCTACAATTTAATGAGAAAATCTCCATGTGTTATGAATTGAGACTAGTTCAAGTATCTTCAGAATATTCATTTTTCACAGTTCAGCCTGCAGCACTCCTTTAAAGGATGCTTTGCAGATCCCCTCTTCCTGCCTAAAGATTCCACACAGATTCCTCTGCAAATTGAGGGAAAAAAAAAAAGACAATAAAAATGATTTAAATGATACACAGCTGATGTGGTGGTACTGGAAAGGGAAGTTCTGGATACAATACACTTGCATCAGGAGTTGATGTTTGATAGTTTTCAAGCGGAGCTTCTAGCATCCTTATTTAAACCACATGGTTGGGATCAGAAAATTAAACATCAATTTCTCCAGTTCAGGTAATTCTGTTATTACTGTTCCATTTTATTACATTTTTCAGCCTTGCCAACTTTCTCTATTTGTCCAATTTTCTATTCCTCCTGAAGACAGCACTCAAAAACATGCTAACTTTCCCATGACAGCAGATAATAAAGCTATTATTACAAGTAAGAACTGCCTGATAAATCTTCTGCTCCTCTGGGCAACCTGCTGTTTCCAGAATTATCATCTAATCTTTAATGGCAAAAGGCAACTTTAGTGGCACAGCCACTTGGTTCAATCAAACCAGAAGGTCTTTCTGGCCCTTCTGAATTCTCAAAACAAAATAAATAGCTGGAACTTGGCTATTTAAGAGATGTTCTACCTTCAATCTGGTAAGTACTAACTTGAACAATAAAACAACTCTYTCTCCTGAGCCATGTATGTGGAATTGATTGTCACAAGGAAAGAAAAATTTTATGAGTGAGTCGATAAGTAACTGAGAGCCAGCGAAAGAGTATCACATGTACAGATMCACTGCAGAGGGCTTTCTATGAAAAATTCTAATAAAATTCCAAGTACCATAGAAAGTTTGTATAGTTTTCTACATATTTACTACCTAAGTTAGCAGCAACACTCATTAAACTGACAAAGGAAAATGAYTTCCAACTTCTAGAAGCTGAAAGCTATTTTATATATTTTATTCTATGAAGAGTATTTGATTGCTTTGTATTCTTTTTTACTGTTAAAAAGAAAGAAAATATATGCCACACAAAACACATCTTTTCCAGACACAGTACCCTCCCAAGACAGAAAAGCTCTAATTTGGTACTTGGTAGGTGTTAGTTTCTAGCTAAAGCATATCAATCAAATCAGTATTAAATAACTTTTAGTTATTAATAAATACATTTATTATTAATAAATTCTAGTTGAACAAGAAAAGGTGATGAATACCAGTAAAAATCTTTGTATCTAACTGACTCTGCTCTTTTTGCACCTAAAAGCAGACAGAGTCAGAGTAAAGGTTATCAGAGGTCTGCAATGCCTAGTTAATCAATATGCAGAATTCTGGCAGAATTAAATAAGAAACTAAGACAATAAAGTTATACTGAAATGTTACCTCTTCTTGGTCACCTTTTGCAAACAAGCTATGTTAATGTAAGTGCTAGTGAAACTACAGCTAGTCTATCTGATCTACAAGGAACTATAGTGACTCACAGGCGCATTTTCAATGACGGGCAATGGGAACAGTGGACAATCAACTGAAAATCAGGTTCTTTTTATCCTATGTACAAGGTAAATTAAAATTTCCATTTATTCATCCTTATGTTCCTCACACAGAGGTTTTGATATGTCATCTATTCACGTGTACAGATCAAGTCTATACAACATCACATGCAGCTTATGGCAAATGAAGTATCTTGGGTCTGGTGCTGCAAGTGCCTAGGACAGATGCTATAGGTTCTGTCTGACCCAAGAATGAATCTCGGTGTGGTGCAGAAAACCCAAACTACCCCGAGCTGAAGAGCAGTTTGCTATTTTTTGTAACCTATTTTTCTAACTACTTCCTATCTGAAGAGCTGGAAAGAAGTTTATTATGATAGCACCTAGCTATCCTACAATATGTTTTTCACCTAAATTAAGARTGTATAGACACAATACCAACAACACAATCTATTCAAAAATTATTTCCCATCTCAAGCAAACTTTATCAAACCTGGCAGCGGCACTAATAATCTACAGTAATCTAGTTATTTTCTATCCTAAGGCCTTTATGGTCTGGGAGAACAGTGTCTCTAAGTCCTACTTAATTGCTTTAGAAACCACATAAAGCTTTCAGACAGACAGAATCAAAGTTATTTCCTGTATATTGAAATGATTATAAAGTATCTCTCATTTGGTCAGGACTCAAACAAAGAAAAGTAGAGAAACAATAAAGAAAATACAGATAAGCAACAGCAATGGGAATAGTGTGCTCCAGTGAGTTATTAAATGAACATGCAAGATGGTAATGTGAATTAATTATAAGTTATAAAACCTTCTCTACAAATCTTCTTAAAAACAACTTCAGAGACATGATTTTTTCCCCTTATTAAGTATCACAAAATGTAGCTTGCCTTAATGCTCCCTGGGACTTGAAACATGGAATATATGGCACATTTAAGGTCATTAAAAAAACATAGTATAGTGACTGCGATCTGGAAATAACCTAAGTTCTAGCACACACATTCTGGGATACTTAAAGCATATTATGATGCAGGAGAAAAAAAAAAAAAAAAAAAAAAAAAGAAGGAGAAAGACAAACACCTAGAGTCTCAATAATCTATTGGTATTGAAATAATGAAATAGGCATTTGCATTTGTACAAATCGATTCTCCTGAAATAACTGCTTTCAAAAAGTACAAATATTTGCTGATTATTGAAACATACTTAATTATCTTAATTATAGAATATCTGGGGAAAAATTAGCACACTTGTCCCATTATGAACTATGCATTATTTGCATCTAACCTTTCAATTTTAAACTCCTATTGAGGTCATGGCAAAGCTCAGAGCTTAATTCAAGAAATATTAGTAGAGCTAAGAATCTTGTAATCAGCAAGAAGCAAATGATTTTTAACGGCCTGATTCTGTGAACACCTTGTTCTAACGCCAGCATATTGCGATATGGGATATTGGAAAACGGTGAGTAGTTCCCTGCCGGCCCTGCCTCAGGATCCGACTGGAAGCAGCAGCAGCTCCGCAGCGGCACCTCCACCTCTTGCTCTATTTGGCTTCTTCACTGGCAACAGGACAGCAAAAGGGCAGAGATTTCCCACARCACAAATGGGGCACCTTCTAACTGCTCATAGCCGAGACATCTTGACCAACAGTTCTGGAAGCTCAAAGCTGCTGATGGTCACGTTAACAGTGACAGAAAGAACCAAGACCAGGAGTCAGATTTTTCATGGGCAAGAGCTATGCCCTCTGCTATGAATAGTTTATCCTGACSCGGAGCAGTGTTTTCTGAGACAAACACGAGGTTAAAAAACAAACAACCAAACAGACATCCTGTGAATCTCTCTGCTCTTCTGTAGTCCAAGAAGGACCAGAGCCAAACACACTATGAAAGCACAACACCTTTTTTAAGCCTTTACCTCATAATAGTGAATACACAGAAAAATCCATGTGAATGGCTSCAATCATTTTCATTTTGTATAGAAGGTAGTCACTGCAAACTACAGTTCCCTATTTTTCCAAGGGCACTACAGCAAAAACAGRAGAAGCAATACCACACATTACTTCAGCCATATAAACCCCACTAATGCAACCTAACACAGATTTTCTAAAGTTTGAACACATATGTGTTCAATCACATATGTGATKCCAGACTGGCATCATCACCACCATCACCTCTAACCATTCCCGAAACWTCAGGCTATCAACTGCTAACACTGCCCTTTCATTGCGACCAACTCGAGATGACTTAGGAGAGCGGCCAATTCAGAACTCAAAACCACTGCATCCTCTATTACCAAGCTTGACAGCTGCATACACTCCTAAGCTACACCTACCTGCGCTCTTAAGCAAAAGGGGTTTTCTTGGTGCCCACTTTCTCATCCAGAACACCAYATGCACTACCTTGTCTCACAAAGTAACGAAATGGACAGCTTGCAGAATCTACCAAACAGAAGGAATTTTAAGTAAGACTACTTATATTTTCTAAATAAAATGTTGGGAAAAACATTTATACTTCAACTATCCCATCTATATTTACTTGTGCATTCAATTAAATTTATTTTTTTAATCATGTACTGAGAAAAGCTACAAAATTTATTAATCGGAGACTCTGACAAGTAATAACATTTTACTAATTAGAAATTAAGTTTATTTCTRTCTTTACCATGCTTTTTTTCCACTATATCACTTCACCTGAAGCCTCATAGGGCACCATACATGTTTTATAATAGCAACAGTAAAGCTGGCACCAGGAAGATCTCTAAAGAATGGTCACATCATATCAAAGAAATCCTACCTTGTGATAGAATAAATTTGATACAGTGAATTGCATTAAATCATTTTTTCCACCTTTGTCCCAAGGTTCTGCTTTGGCAGGTTTTACACTTCTGTGCTAAAATAACCCCCAAAAAGCCAGTATAGGAGATTTAYGCTGTTGTCTTAGGTCTAATTTACTGTTGTTTCAGCTGTGCGGGCACAGACATGTTCTGGATGCATTTCATAATGGTTATGAGAGCCATGATTTTTTTAAACAACGTGGTCTAGTAAATTGGCATCAATTTAAAGCCTTGGCACTGCAGTTTTCAGTGTGAACAAGGAACTGTAATGCTTTATGGTAAGTTAGGACGGGTGGATGGGAATTCAGCTCACGAAAAAAATAATTATGCAAAGAAAATCAACCTTTAAGCTCTAATACTGATTATAAACTGGCAAAGCAACAGGTTTTCTGAATCTGCAGCCGTGTGTTACAGCTGTGTGTTACCTAATTTGATATGACACAAATCACAGTGTTTCTGACGCACCCGAGGCGGCTTCGTGAGGGGCCACTGCTCAAGTCGCTCCGCGCGGCAGGGCCGCCCGCGTCCCGGCTCCCGAAGCTACTGCCAGCGCTTCAGGCAAGCGGAAACAGCTCGTGCTGCTTTCAGGGGATTCACTCTGCTGCTCTGACTTTCCAAAATACAGACTGACTTTCAAATTCAACTGTGTCAAAATAAAAATCCCAGACCAGCGTTTCAGAAGCATCTGTTGCTCTGCCCAATAAGTTGTGATCACAGGTAACTGCCAGAATTGCCACAAAGGCATGAACAGTTCCCAGGCTGCCTCAGCTTTTGTGGAATTTGCTAGTTTTTGGCAGGTATGCTGCAAGTTTTAATTACAATGACAAATCAATTTTGGTTCACTTCATGCAATTCTCTTTTTTTCTCTCTGTTTATTAAATTATCAAATTTCTACTGAAGCAGTATGGGCAAGCTTTGCAGCTAATTATTAGCATTAATATAATTTATTTCATTCATAACAGTTTTCTGATACTCCAGAGAAGAGAGTTTGAACATCATAAATCCTATTTTCTACCTACCTGAATTGACCATTTACTGGTGCAAAGGTAAAGGCCTGCAGTTAATTGCTGCAAAGTGCAGTGCTTAGTTTCTGCATGGACCATGAAGTCCTTTTCCTTTCGGAGCGCTCACAGAACTGCAGCTCCGTCCCTCGCGCTGCTGCTGGAGCTACCCCTTCCCTCGGGTCCATCTGTTCCCGCGGGTCCGTCCGCTCCTTCTCGCTTCCCACCCCAAAGCCATGGCTGGGTGTCAGCGCCATTCACTTTTCAGGATGTAACTGGCAGCGTAACCTCATCACAGAATTTTGCTAAACCCATATACTCACCCAGCTGCAATGTAAAACTGAATTTAGAACTTTATATGGGCTGSAATTTTTAAAGTAGGGAGTTTATGAAACACATTACATGAGGCACATATTAGAAGTAAAAAGGGGAATGAAAATAAAATTTCAGCATTTTGACAAGTTTTTTTCCCCACAGGTGTAAGTATTCCTTAATCACGGCTTTCATCTTTGTTTTCTATTCTAGTATGGTTTCCTATTTTTAAATTACTCTAATAAAGTCTTTCCTCATTTGTTTTTTTCAAGTGGGCATACTTTTTTAAAATGATGGATTAATTTTAATATTATTATTAATAGATACAGAATTAGCAACACCTGTGTGATTCCTATACTTCCTACAAGGTGCGAGTTACATGGAGGCAGGACTAGCCAKTGTTGAAACCTGACTCTAAGGAGCACAGATGGAGCGCACAAGCGTTTCCTCAAAGCGTTTCTTACAGGACACATGAATATTTTCCTGGGAAAGTGAATGCAAGAATAAAAGGTAACAATAGTGATGAGAGTTGTCTTTATGCGAGTGTAACATTAACTAGCTCTCTAGCAAAAWTAAAGCTCTTCAGGCTTTTTTAGCATGAAAAGCTTTACTGAAGTCAGCAAAATGAGCAGTTCCATTTCCTGGAATGCTGTAAACTAGATACACAATTAATTACATTTTTACCACTCTTCAGGTCTGTCCTGAAAATACTGAAGAGAAAAGATAGAAGGGCTGCCACAAAAGCACGCTGAATGAAACGGTGGGAAAAGACAGCACTAAAGAATGGAGCTATGGTGCAAGACTCACGCGGCATGGCTTGTGTCTGCAGAGAAAATACATTAAATATATATGGAATTACACATCCCCTGCTCTGTTTTACAGAGTATAGTACCTCAGGCTAACTCCTGCAGTTCAACATGTCCTTGGAATTGATGAGCAGAATCACCAATCACTCAGTTGTGTTTCACTTGATACAGAACTTCTAAAAGTCTCTTCACATTTTTGCACGTATCTCTTATTTTCTTCTTTAAAGAAGGTATGGCACAATTAATGTTTAAATTTAGGAGTGGCAGTTCCAGAACTCCCATCATTATAAGGCTTCACTAAAATTAATCTACCCCAACTCAAACACCTGTTTAGATTTCTTTTGTGACTTATCTCCAACATAGTTTAGTAACATCAGGAAATYGTCTCCCATAGGAAGCGCTGTAAACCAAGCATATGGAGACAGCAAATGATATTCCAAACTGGAAACCAGTAGTCTCCAAGAGGGATCCATTTCCAGTGTAGCTTGCGATAYTTCAGTGGCACAACTCCCACTGAAACTGCAGGTTACAGCGTTTGCTCCAGTTACACGAGCTCRGTTAGAACCTGGTTCTTGTATTTCCCAAGTGGCTCCAAGTGGCTGTTAAGGGCCGGAGCACAACAGCTTGGCCTCCTGGCACAGCTCAGCTTTACATCAGTTAGTCCAGTGCAGGAACTCAGCACCCATTTGGCATAAAGTCTGTGGCTGGACAAAYGCGAGCGAGTTATCTCCTCATCTAGACATGGCTGGAGTCGGAACGGTCGGATCAGTGAAGTGCACATGTGCAGCCATGCAGCCCGTTCCCTCTCCAGCTGGCACCAGAGAGAGCACTTTGCAACTCCCTGCACTGCCAGGGAATTGCCACTGGAATCAGTATTTCTGAGCTAAGTAAAACCAGCGCACTGTGATACTGCTGCAGCAAACCAGCACATTTCCCATGACAATGAAGCCGAACTAGAAGGAATTATAATTGCTCTCTTTTTACTATCAGATATACTTTAGTTAAATGGTCACTCAGGAAAGAATTTTTTAGTAATTCAGTAGAAAGATAAAAAAAATACTTTCTATTTTCACCTAGGGAAGTACTGGTGATCTTGTTTTGTTTTACCTTTCTTCTCCCTTCATTTAAYGGGCCTTTCTCTTGATTCAGTCTCACAAAATCTATTCCATGTGCCCGCAAGTATATCTTCATTATAGGCACTATCACCATTTATTATTGGGTTTTAGAGTTCTTCATTCAGGTCAGGTGTTACTACATATTGCTTTACTTCCCAAGCAAAGAACCAGGGCTTTCAGCTAGTCTAAGTGAGCCCAGTCCCAAGGAAATCAATGCTCCCATTGTAGCTTACAAGCCACGATGGATCTGCCCCTGCTTGTTTCAACAGCAGCTTTTATACGTCTACAAGCGCACAGGCATAAAAGCCTGCCTGAAGTTCAAAAGCATTTTTAATTTCTGTACACTTCTTTTCAAATGCTTTCAAAAGTTATTTGGGCAGCAGAAAGAAAAAGAAAACAATTTATCCAGCCAGGCTCTGGTGTTGTTTAGGGCAGTTCATTGCAGCACCATTTTGAGGCTGCTCCTTATCCTGATYGCGGGATCGTGAGGATCCAATTAATTAATGTCAGAAAAACACTTTGAAGATAAGAAGCAATTTCTGTGATACTTTTCTCAAAGAACCAAAGAGCTTTTGTTTCAATAGCCAAATTCTTAATGTGGGCATGAAATACAAACCTCTGCACGGGTGGATTTCAGCAGAAAACACCATGGAAAGCAAGTGAAGGCAGCAGCCCTGCTCAGTAAGAGTTTTCAGCAGTTGCTCTCACCTTCCTTATTCAAGTGCTCACAGTGCAGAGCAGATTTTAAGGGCAACAAGGCCACATTGCAATTAATTACTATTTTAAGAAGCCAGTGTCTTGAAATACTTTTGGAACATCACAATGATAATAATAATAATAAGGTCTGGGAGTCTTTCAAAAAGCAAGAAGAAATGCAGGCAGCTCTGCTTACACTCAGAGGCACCAAGCTCACTAAGTCACACGTGGAAAGGAAGGTCTGGCCCATTACTGCAGTCCGCAGAAGATCTGCTTGAGCACTTTTCTCATATCATGTTGGACTCTGAGACTACTGGATTTTAACAGCTGAGAGGTTCAAAATAAACCTGTTGCCAAGCAAATCCTCCTGTTATTGCTGCTGGGGATGCAAGCCCACAGGAGAAGCCCAAACTGGACCTTCGCTTGTTGCTAACTGCTAAAACTGTGCACTTGCAATGCCCCCAGCCCCTCTGTCTGCTAYAGTAAGCCCTGGCATCCAGCAGCAAACTTGTCACTGCACGCCAGGCCTGTTAAGACCAGTTTTAAAACAATGAATGAAGAACTGTTTTTGATCCAAGATTCAAATGGTTAGAAATGGACTATAATGTTCATTATGAAAGACAAAGGTTACAGGAAAAAGTAATTTCTCAATTTCTCATTATACTAATAAATACATTTGGAAGAAATGTAAAGGCGTTAGCTTCTTTCAGGAAAGAAGGTAAATCATTAGGAACTTTTTTTTTTTTTTTTTTTTTGGGGTGAGACTTTGGAAACTCTCATTCAAAAGCATTTCACAGTTCCACTATAACAGAAAACAGGGATGTTGAAAGCTGCAGTTTCCTAACACAAACATAAGACTGTAACATGGTTCACAATCGATAGGTGTTTGCAGAAGAAAACCAAAGAAAAGCATTATCTCTTGACTATGTAAATTTAAGCTCAAACCAATCCCTGTGGATTGATCTTTCTCTGTTCCAACCTTTCCCCCGTTGCAAAAGGAATGAACAAGTGTTTGGTAGGATCAACAAGGAGTCGGAGTGGACTATTGCTGGGGTATCTCTCCTAGCTCTGTCAGGCACTTGAGGAAAAATCAACCTCTCAGACCTCTGGAATATGAACATACAAGAGAAAGACGAAATGTTGTGACTGAAACTCCTCAGTGAACTTGCGCTTCCTCTTGTTGAAGAAATCCCTAKGCTCCCGTCTGACTGAACACCTGCATCCACTCCATATGGGCAGATGGAAGAGCCTCGGGCTCCTACAAGCAATTCGGACAAATGATGGGATGACATTTTGCCGATAGAAATGTGTCTCTTCCAGGGATTTTCCAAATCTCTGGTATTGCTTGCCCTTTGAATACTGTAGGCTGCATTTCCTGCTGAGTGCACCAGTTGTTTACCTGATGTCCTGACTGTCTTCTTGAGGCGAGACAGGGAGGTTGCTGGYCTAAGCTGTAGAAAATCAACGCTTTAAGTGCACTTGTAAGCCAGAGATGGAGTCAAATGGTGCTTACCATGCCAAAAAGAAAGATTATGGTTATCTGAAGATAACTAAAAAATAGTATTATGTATGAATGTGCAAACTGATCCTAAAGCCATGCTCCTAAGGAGGTTATTGCTTTCTTTAGTTTTTGCCACTCTCTTACTGTTCTTTCTACAAGGTCCATTTGTGCATTTATTTTTTGTGCTGGAAGTGCTGGAATAGGTGAAAGTAGGCAAATGGGATRACAGGGCAATAACCTCTCAGTGCAGATTAGCTGTAGCTGAACTACCCTAAATAAATCACTTTATTTGCATTTGTGGTTGCTAAATTATGTCCAGCTTAGCAATGTACCTCACTAAAGAACGTATTTGTAATCTCACAACACATATTTATTTTGACTCAGCCAAGCTACCAAAAATTACAGAATTGGAACATCTTGATTATAACACAGACTTACAAATAAACGGAGTCTTGACCATGCAGTAACTAATGCTGCCCTGGGTGCCAATATAAAGRGAAGATGGGTCTGTAAAGTTTCTAAGCAGCCAAATCTTTCTGATACAAAGTGTTTGAAGCACAATTCAACAGAAGACAAAGACACTGGACAAAATAAAATACCCCTTGATTAACTTAATCACACCATCTATAAATCAAGTTTTAAATTCCCTGTACTTGCTGTGTATTAGGAAAGAAACATTTCTGATGGAATTTAATGCCACAATGTAAAACTGTTCTCTTCAAATAAAATCTTTTTATTGGATCCAACTGTGATGCCACTAATTACTCGGAATTTCTACTGGTGGGTTATYTTACTATAAGGTATTTTAGAAAGAGTAAGAAATTCAAAGTTCAAAGGAAAATCAGAGAAGCAAGAACACAAAAGATAAATATGTTTCCTTCGGAGGCAATGATGTAAGAACACATTCTATCTGACTAGATCAATGGATGCTTAAGGAACAAAGGAAGAGGTTTTTCTCTATCCAAGAAATAATTTCACTCAGAATAAAATAAGATTAAGGAATCAAAATATGCTGTACAGAAACATCTAAGACAATTGAAACCAGGTTCCCAGACATTTTTCCTTAAGTTTTGCTCTGCAGAACTTGAACAACTATTTAAATAAGTAACAACCTCTCTTCTTGGCAAGAAAAGGCAGGAATGTGTCTTGATATGATTTGGGAATTTGCCTATGGATAGCTATGAATTTGGAATGACGCTGGTGAGTCTTTTCATGTAGCCGAGTCAAGAGCAGCAAATTCATTTCGAATTAAATTTTCTAAGACACGAGAAAATGATTGTATCTGACACATGACTGGCAACATAAAGATCCTTGATTACACTTTTGATTACACCTTGATTACAACTTTTAAGGAAAGAATATCCTTAGGCAAACTAATATTTACTCCAAGCAAAAAAGACAACTGAGCAACACATTGTGCATGAGGGCCTTGGATCACCTCACAATGCAAGTGATTTCCAAAGGATACAGRACATACCAAAAACTGTCCCTTGTTGGACATCTTAGTGACAAAGGAAGAAGGAAACAAGAAAGTCAGCTGCAGTAGTGAGAGGGGAATCCATGTTCCAGAAGAAAATCACATGCAAGAGGCAAGGAGAAGAACTGAGGATCTAGATTTATCAAAACACCTGWGTGGTGGCCAGAGTGCTGAGGGAAACTGAGACAGGTGTCTCACTGTCTACCCTGAGATGTAATTATTACCATGGACTATCATAAAGAGACAAACAATCAGGGTACACAAGACAGCAACCGGATGGCCCCCTACCCAGGGCTGYGACTCAGGGATCACCAAACCATCCTTCCAGTAGCCCATTTAGGATCACAACACTTTTATGTTGAGAAAACGCAAGTGTTCTTAGAGCTCTTATTTTGAAATCTAATTACCCCGTGTGAACACCAGCAGAAGAGCAGCACTTTCTACGGCASGAAGAGTCACAGTTTCCTCTATGAAGTAAGAGGAAGAGGCCAGTTTGTGCAAAGTGAGTGTTTTAGTGAGAAAGGAACCCCCAAGATGTGGGGTCATAGGAGCTCTGTTTCCAATTCTAGACCTAAAGTGATACRCAGATGCATATTTAATAATCTGTTAAACCTTGTGAAAACCTGTGAGGAGACTGAGAACTCACAAACGACTGCTAGGAATAAACTACTCTGAGACTTCAAAACTTTGAAAGAAAGTGAGTGAAGGAAATGGTCATGAAAATCAATGAGAGGCATCAAATGTGCACAACTTTGGTGACTTAATGCTGCTCAAAAGACTTCAAGAATTTTTATAAACTTTGARCAAAACTTGTGCCGATATCTAAATACTGTGTGCTACAGACAAAAGCATAACTACTATTTTTATGCAAACTACTTGGTGCTTTGGCCAGCAACCAGAAAACAAAAACAAACCTAGATTTTTCTAAAGCCTTAAAATACAATAATTTCAGATAAGTGGGTTCAAATAAAAACCTCGCTCTGATTTTTAAACCTCTTAGTCTATCTCTCTCCAAAAGTATTTCCTTGAAATTTTGTTGTCGAGTTTCTTCATTCTGACCATAACTGGAAACAGAAGCATAATCAAAACACTGTGAGAAAGGCTGAAATTAAAGATTTTTGGGTCTGACAAGAAGCAGGAAATACTGAAAATCTTGCAACAAAGTCCATTCTCCAGAGACTTCCAGGCCGGGGGGGTTTGGAAAGTTACATAAGCAACGAGATTGCCGAGTGCTTTACAAGCCAAACTGAACAGCCAGCCTTCCCGAGTTCCTCTGCTTTGCATACTTCTCTTTATCCCTTTCTTTCAAAACAACCTTTTCATATTTATAGTGAAAGAAAATTCATTCCTTTAATAAAGTACTTAGGAAACAAGCACCTCRGTGGGACTCATTGCTGCTGGCTGTTGTTCAGATGATGTATTTGCAGGGCAGATCATCAAAGCAACAGCAGGCTTCAGTTTGTGCACTGCTGTAGTAAGGACTTCTTATAAGAATATTGCTTACAAACAAAATGGTAGAAAAAAAGATTATCACCTTTGTCAAACAGTGACAGAACTACTAATCATAGAAAACAATAACAACTGCTATGAGCTCCAGGATTGATCATAATTATTGTCATATTGCGCATGTATCAGCCACAAAGTCTAGCCAGTAGATGCTGAGCAAAAATATTCCCGTTCTTCGTCAAGCTGCAGAAGGAAATAAGGAAAATAAAAAAAAAGGGCCAGGAAGCTGCGTACCTGGAAAAGAAGCAATAAGGAAAACTCTCCTTGAGACTGAGACCAGCTGGATAAAATCCCCCATTACCCATGCAACTGCTCGCTCAGCACCCCGGCTGCGGGGCTCGCTCTCGCAGATCCCCTGCAATCTGGCAAGCATGGGAAACTCTTTCAGAAGCTTCTGTGTGAAAATGTCAAGGAGAAACTACACGCAGAGGACTGCTTTGTAAGACAGTGGTAGAGAGGCTGCTCCAGCCACTAGGGCTTAATCACTTTCCTTGAGCCAGAGAGCGTAATTCCCCCTGTTCTTGAAGCATTTACCTCTTCATCACACAACCAAGTAACATGGTCTGCATTTTCATAAGATTTGCTGCTTAATACATGAAAAGGAATAAAACAGCTCTTGGAAAAGCATTTCTTCCGTATGTTTTCAAAATGCCTCTGGAGCCCTACAGATCACTGTACAGTGTTAGGTATTAGCTGGCTGTTTAATGAAGCCAGATGGGAAAAGGTCACCTTGGAACTACTATAATAAGATAACCTTGCCAGAAACTCTAAAATGTAATTATTTAAGCAACACCCACATTGGAAAAAAAAAAAAAATATGGTCAACAAAGACCATTGCATGAGATATATTCTGGTTCAACCAAAGGTCATTAGGCTAGGTAGAATTCTTGAATTCAGTGGAGTTGAATTCATTAACACCAGGGTTGAATGTCATCCAAAGTGCTAACAACTTCAAGGGCTTTAGTAAGCAACTACCCTGGCCAAGAACTACATGCTGGCTAGAATAAGATGAACATTTATTTAGTGAAATAAACTTTCCCTGCAGAAAATCATTTTGAAACTATTAGAAGGATAATAATTTAAAGGATATGTAAATGTGTGTGTGCATGTGTGTGTGAGTGAGCATGAGCACGGATGTTTTAGAAACACAGAAGATACTGCACTTTTCTCTCTTAGCACACTGTTTCCTATTAGGCTTTAACCTTGTTCTTGCATTAGAAAAAAAATGGTGACATATTTTTTCTCCTTGGTARCTTACACAGGCACTACCCTGCTTGAGCAGCGGGGTTGGACTAGATGATCTCTAGAGCTCCCTTCCAATCTCAACCATTCTGTCATTCTGTAAATGTACACTGAATTCGTAACATTCAATATGGGCCCAACTTGCAAACACTTCAAATATTACTACACCAGGTGGTACGGTCAATTCCCTTTACAGCTCCAGGAGTGTTAGCACTGGATTTTACACTGCTTCCTGTCCTATGACACTTCATGTGAAGCAGTCTCACCTCAGTTCTTTAGCCCTGGATTTATTTTGCTTTTGTTTTTAAAATTAAATAAAAAGCTCACATTGTTTTCAGAAATGTTTTATAACGGAAAGAAGTCACATCTTGTGAAAGCCTTTAGGCGCTAGGCTCTCCCTGGCATTCAAACACTTGGATGCTTTGATGGCTTCTAGTTGAGTCTGAATGTCTTTGAGGAGGAAATCTCATATTCTTGCCTCTTTCCAGCACCTATTGATTTTACAGAAAATACTGAAAAAACACCCATTCTGGACTGGGTCTATGATTAGTGAGAAGCGGTGGAGCTCTCTAAATCCACACGGAGCTTGGATGCTCACCTGAGAGGAGCTGACTAGGCAGCGCCCCAGCAAGGTCTGCTGACATCTTACTGAGACACTTCTAGTGATTCTGAGCTGGTACATGATTTTACACTAAAGAAACCAAAAATCGGGCAACCTGAAAGCAAGAAATCCTAAATACTTTATGAGAGGAATGTTGCTCACAAGCAGCTGTGATGACTGCAATTGGATAGAACAGGGATCYGAAGGTTTAGCTTAGCAAAGCACTCAAACATACACTTAAAGTATCTGCTGGTGGTTACTTTGCTGTTGCTGCTGCTCCTGCAGCATAAAYATAGATTTAAGATTTTTCGCTTTTTTTTTTTTTAAAAAAAAAAGGTTCAATGGTTTTGTTGGTTTTTAGAAATTTAGAGWAATCTGTAAATTTCAGAGATCTGAGTTTTCAAGTCTCCCAGCTTTATGAGGTTTACATAGTCTATAATAATTTGCTCAAATGCAGATTTTGAATGCTGTGCTATCTGTGAGA
Organism: Nothoprocta perdicaria; assembly: GCF_003342845.1. Lineage (NCBI taxonomy): Eukaryota > Metazoa > Chordata > Aves > Tinamiformes > Tinamidae > Nothoprocta > Nothoprocta perdicaria. The sequence continues at coordinate 45,257 of NW_020454239.1, forward strand.
AACCTGTGGCCATTAATTACACTGGAAAACATCTTTCCAAATACCACTGAACTTGGACAAGAAATTGCCAAGAAATCTTCTTCTAGTTTTAATTTTCTTATCTTTAGAACACTTTCTTTTCTGCGCTCATGCAATTATACCTGCCTCGATAAGCCAATCTGATAATGTTACAGTATAAATAATGGCTGGAGGTCCTTTTAAATGGGACTGCAGCCCTAAGAATTCTTAACAGGGGTGGGTGTTGGTAGATTTAGCAGACTAAATCTATAGCAACAGGTTTAAACTGAAAGCAGGGATGACAGAATAAACTCTGGGGATAAGGAGGAGCATGGGAAAGAGAAAGCCTCCCACTTTTGCATACATGCCAACACTATTTTCACGTAAAAAGGTTACTATTTTTCCATCCCTGCCCATTCCAAAAATGTTCACATGGCTCAGGACAGTTTATTACAGCTAAGGGAATTTCCCTATTACCTGTTTTAATAAGTTGACTTGTAAATCTGAGAAGAAAAACTCTTCAGATTCATGATTTTATAAAATTTGCGATGTGACAACTTACACTGGCTTGCCAAGCAAACTGTATTCCATCCATTTCCCACCAAACACACAGTATCTACAAGAGTACTTTAGATAAAATAATTATTTCCTTTCATGACAAAAGCAGCTAGTGCTGATGAATACTGGTACATATAAATAGCTCATTAATATTTTTGGAAGGAACTAGGACAAATCAGATTTGATGATGACATCACCCTACAGGAGGTCCAGAGATCTGGACTGAGATTTGCAACTTTCAGTGCAGCAGCTCTAGGAGTAAGAACATGGAGCCAAAGAAAAAAACGCCTCATGCTGATCCATTATTAGAATTCGCTATGGTAATTCTTAGGAGAGGTCTAAGGACGGACAAATAAATAGACAGCAATTAAAGGCAGAAATCTATAAAGCCTAARAAACAGTTTTTTCTCCCGATCCCTCAGCAAAATTGGGTCCAAGAGGGAATCACAAATGTAGGCAAACCATGGAACTAGGGGCTCTGCAGGTGAAAGGAGTGAATGGAATCATTCACAATGCACACAAGACAAAGATACATATGTAGAAAGTTCCACGTTGACTCTAATGGGCAGGACACTACACAGCTCTAAAATTATACCCCACATGCTAAAAAGCTAATAGAAATGCCCCAGGATTCTCTGGTCTTTTAAATTAAGAACCTGTTTGAGAATAAACTGAATAAATGATCTCATACCATGAAAACACCATCCCAATATCATTTCACCTCAGCACAACTGTGGTATGCACTTCCACGTTAAAAGCACTTATGTTTTAGGCAATCAGACAGTCCTCTTTTCTGCCCCAGTAAGCTCAACATACTTCACATAACCCAGTATGCTCCTTTGCCAGATTCTCTTTCTGACAATATTAACAACGTGACAAGTCTTTTCTACCAGATCAAACCAGAATTACAAACTGAGAGTTAGTTTTGATCAAAATCCTAATTATTTTTTTTCCTCTTGACATCTATTCTACCCTGCTCAGAGAGTAGCTTACCTGGGCCCACATTGCACTGTATCACAAAGAATGTGTTCACTGAGATACAACTTACCCAAATAGTTGTTGCTCTTGTACATCTCTGTGATGTTGATTTTAGTAGCTCCTTCAGGAATTTCCACTATCTTGTGGTAGCCAAGATTAGTTAGTGTGTGTTTGAAAACTCCAGACACAACTTTGCAAGCAGTGTTGTCTCCTCCACATATTCCACACTTGTCAACCACTTTGTCTGAACCCAGATAGTCATCGCAGCCAATGCTCTGCAAAATAAAACACATTTTTTTGCCAACATATTACAACTGCAAAATTTCAGGCATAACAAACTGAGGACAGCGTGACTTTCAGAGAACATAAAACCTGCAAAGATTTTATGAAGTATCAACAATTTCTTCCTTTGTTCCTCTACATGCAATAAAGCAATAAAAAATACCCACACCAGAGAATATATATACACACACACAGACGTCGGGGATTCAAGTTAATCTACGGGTTTTGCACCTAAAAGCAATCTATGTCAAACTCCGCAATATTATAACTAAAAACACAAGAACACAGTAGAAATCACTAGTGCATTTATCATTCCTGATCTCACTCTTCTCATCTTAAAGCCAAGTATCTCTTAACACAAATGCTATAACTGTTGGTCACAAAAGGGTGAAACACAGCTGTGACTTTGCTATGAATCCAAAACAGACTTTCAGTTTGGATACAAATATTTTATACATAAATTGTCTTTTAAATTTTCTCCAGGAATGAGTACAGAGCTTTCTCCCATATAAAGTGCCTTTAAAAAGTATCTATACYGTGTTTGAATTCTAGTTATCCTCTGTTTATAGGACATAAGAAGGTGGCACGTCATTTTGGCCCACTTTGTAACACCACTCCARACAAGACAGCTAAAAACAACCGCGAAAACAGAGAAAAAGAGAAACTCATTGTACTTTAAAAGGGCAAACATAGCAGACATTAATTCTTTTGCAGAAAACATTTCTCTTTGTTACATTGCTGTTTACTATTTACAGACTTTAAATATCATTTTTTATAAATACCCATCCCCTACTTGTATGATTAATTCCCTATTTGAAATAGTGGGTCAGAAACATGCAGGCAAAAATAACTTCTTATTTTCATTCAGGTAGGAGTGCACCATTACATGGAGCAGTAGAACAGAAACTTTCACATTTTCTCTGAAATGTAAAGTGTTTACATTAAATTATGGACAAAATATTTGCAAAATACTGGCTAAAAAAAGCTAATAATTTTTTATAGTCTCTCGTGGAAGCAAAAATTCAAGTAAAAAGAACTTTCTAATACTACCAATTTACAGCATGGGGAGTGTGTTGAGCCCGGGCGTCATTCTGTTTCTTTACTATCCCAGTACTAAYGCTTGTCCCTTGCTGCGAAAAATGTTCTAAACTGCAAGCCAGATTCTGCTTAGATCCAATATAAATATTTAATACTCGACATCTTTCTTATGACTATCCAAAAAACACAGATAAAACATCTAACTTCTTACTGCCAGGGCTTGTGAGGCTTCACACTGATGCCTGTTTGCACTCATGAAGCAAGGGGACAAGCACTACCAAGCACTTGGATGCTGATGGTGGGAGAGGCTGATAACTAAAACCTGTTCCAACCTACTAGACCTAGAGGGAGCAGATTGGGGCATCATTTTGGAAGGATTCAGGATACAGACAGAAACATTTGGTTTAATGTCTTGCATCTGCACTGTGTGGCAGAAACACAACGTTATGCGTGAATCTTATTTTCATGTTTTGTCATTAAATGCATTTTACTTAATGAAAGTGTAAGAAAACTTACTAAGTAGTGTACTACAGGTTTTGTATACTAACTTACAAGTTACTACATCTATTAGCTTATTTATATGGATTAACTTAGTAATAACAATACTTACTAGTGGTGCTGAACCTTTGTTTAAGGATGGTGATTATCACAAGGATGGTGATTATCACCAAGTGTCACTAAACCAAATCATACTGTATAATTTTAGATTCCCCTAAAACAATCTGAAAAAAAAAAGAAGTTACCTAAATTTAAGACAGCTTTGACCACATACTGTTTAATCTCCGGACTCCTTCTCACAAGGTATTTTGTTAAGAGGATTCACACTTCCCTGCCATATTTTTCAGWCAGAAATGTGGTGGTGCTTAGAATCCTCCAGTGTTACTGAGCATCTTCCAGGAAGTTTCCACTGCCAGCAATTCTTTTATGGAGGAAATCCTTTCAAATACGAGGTGCTATATGATTTGAATTGCTAGCATAGATGTTTACTGGTCTTCTACATCACTATTGAGTCCCATAAACATTAATATATTTTCCTTCCTTCCAGCCGAGTAGAAAAGAGAGTTTTACTCATTGCATAAAATACAACGCAGCATCACTATGGGGCACCCAGATACACATTTTACATACCTATAGAACAGGTATTTACTAACAGACTACAATTTTACAAAGGAAAGTTCAAATTTTATATTGTTTTTTTTGTTGAGATGTCTCTGTAATGGCAGACTTTATAGATGAAGAGGCCATTTGTAACTAGTATGTTCTGGAAAACATTTACAATTCCTTAATTCTGTTTGGGCAGGCCTATAAAAAAAGATATTGCATATTCTCTTAATATTTCCAAACCTGGCAATGATAGTCATAGAGCAAGTCTCTGTCCAGTTGGTGAATGGGAATCTCTCTTCTAGCTGTAGATAGCACTGATAGGTCATGAAATGCTGGATCTGATGCCAGTCACTAGCCCAGGCTCTGTACTTGATACATACCAGGCCCTGCCCCAGGGTAATTTCAGGAAAGAAACACCTCTCTGGTAAACTGCTTCTGTTTTTTTCTGCTTTTAAACAGCAGTTTGAAGTTGTTCAGAACTTTGGAATGCTACAACTAATCTTGCAAGAACTAGGTTGGTAAAGAGAATACATGAAAATTAATAAAAAAGGTACAAAAAATGCAACTGTATTAAACACGTCGTCCAATATTTTGTGTTTTTTTCTAAGTAATGACTACAAATTTAAGAAGTACCACCTTGCTACTTGAGTATCAAATATCAAAAACAGGAACCAACTTTAATCTGTCTCAAGTGGTGGTGCCRTTATATTTAAGCATGTGCACACACAGCAAAGACCCTTATATCATATCACTGATATAGCAGCAAGAAAAAGGTAAAGAAGTGATGCAAAACTGGAATCTACATGGCATGTTCCTTCCAATATTTGCTGTGGGAGCATGGATCGATCTTAACTATGTCAAAGGACATAATGATCAGAAGTTTTGCTAGGTAAGTTGACAGGTCTGAAATCTCAGATCCAGTCTCCTTGTGTAGTTCTAGAGCTGAGACAGAAAGTGGGGCCCAATGCTCTGACATCCAATTTAGCAGCCTCTCCTCTATCCCAAAGAAGGCCTCTGTCAATAAAGAATTCATAGTACCAGTTTTCATCATGTAAAAGATATTTCAGGAATCCAAAAGCAGATGTCACAAACTACACACAATGTGGCTACTATAGATGTAAAAATATCAGGACTGTGCACAAGATGAGTGAGCATCCTGCCCATAAAAGAGGATTTCTCACTTGATATGGCAGTCATGACCACTTTTTGGACAGGACCACTGCAGGCTGTTCTTTGGCTATCAATAAAAGGTGGTTTAGAACATCTCTGCTCTGTTAAAACGATTTCTTTTACTTTTTTTTTTTTTTAATCATTTCTTAGAAGTATTTCTGCCTTCAAATTTTAGTACTATAAACCAAGCATCTTGCATGTTGTTCAAATATTTTTGCATTATGGTTCACAAAACCTTTTTAAGTTACAGGTTAGCACGAAAGACACTGGTCAAGAATTACAACCAACTGTATGCCAAAATTAATTTAAATGAAATCCCAGGAGAAACAAGGGACAATCTGGATGAAATATTCAGTGGGGGACTTAATAGGGCTTTAGGATTATGTATACAATAAAATGGGGCTGGTGCCAGGCATGTGAAGAGATGAAGTGCTGATTCTTGAAATGGAAAACAGATGTTATAATTTCAGTACTAAATGATTCTACTAAGAACTCCGATCTATGTGGTAAAATGGCATAAATAATGCACCGTAACAATAGTTTGCTTTCGTTGTTTTAGCTGCATAATATTACGAGGGAGGAAAGAACAGGTAAGAGTTGCAGTATGTCAACAGCCCTCAAAAATCAGCTATACTGACAGTTAATAGGCTGAAAAGTTGCATTACAGTAGGTAATTTATTACTTACAATAAGTAGCCTGTGTATTCAAGATGTTACAAGACAGACAAAAAACATTTAAGTTATACTCAAACATAACTGAAAAATTCTAACGAAATGGTGGGGCCAGTTGCGGATGGCTGGTACAAAATGGCGGGGACAGTTGCAGAYGGCTGATACAAAATGGCGGAGGTAGGGCCGGATGGCTGGCACAAAATGGCGAGGGCAGTTACACTCAGGAGCACCAAGCAGCCCAGGGGGATGCAGGAGGAGTCACTTCGCAAGGTGCATCACCGAAAACATGGCTATGGAAGCTAAATGGGAAGCAAAGGAGTACCAGAGGTGGATTGGGCAGCTGCAGAAAAAAAGTAAAACCTGCAGTTACAGTATCAAGAAATGCTAATCACCACACTACTAATTGCTGAGGCTATCGCTATTTTACACGCTACTGTCCTACAARCCACTGCACATGGTATTTGCTGTTGCACTCAGAGGACAGTACTGCAACTACCCCAGCTCGGGATCAGTGATTCAGCCAACAAAACTCTGAACTCTTCCTGCTGCACTACAAAATAACCACAAGTACTGAGACTATTGATTAGCATTGCAGGTGATTTCTAGAAATTAACTACAAGAGATAACCGCTTTACTTTGCTGTTATTTCATCTTCTGTCTGTGTTGCAAAATAGTTGGTAGTCGAGTCTTACAGGATGATAGGATGTGAAGAGCATCTCGACTGCTCATACCTCCTTTCTTGAATTGCTGTTCATACTTGGAAGTAGTGCAAAGCCCTTGGATAGCGATTCCAGTGAAAACCATGAAATACAAAGACGGTTAAGAAAGAGCTTTATGGGCTGATGCCTTTGCATATTTTAATTAGAAGTTAAAGTTATCTTTCTCATCCTACTATAATGTATCAGATTATTAAAAGATAATATTTTAGATATATTTAGATTTAAGCTGTTTAATACCATGTGCTTCCTAGAGAGAAACATGATTGCATGAATCATCATACACTAAGAGATTATATACTAAGAGACAGTACTTCGCAAAAAATACTGGATCTAATTCTAAGGATTAAATTTTAGCTGCATTTTAATGAACAAATAAGTAATGTCTTTCAAATCTTAAGCCGGCCAATTTCAGACTCTTTGCCTTGTGCTAACCCAAGTACTTTAGTGGAAGTAAAAATGCTCTGTGGTTTACATTAAAAACATGCTTGGGTTTACATGGTAGATTAAGGAATCTGTATATGGAGACATAAACACACCAAAGCAAATGGGTAATCCAAGAAGTATCACCATCACATGCAAGATTAATGATTTGAGCACAAATGTCTTGCCAATTTACTTAGTGTTGAAAACAGACTGATTTTATTTTAAAGGAATCCTGTTAGYGTGTCTGCATGTTCCTTTGTTAAAATTTACCATAGCTTTTTTATCAAGCACTTGAACCTAAGTTCATTTGTATTGCTAATGGCTACAAATTGAAAGAAATTAGTCTGTATAAGGCATTACTTAAAACTGAACAGAAATGTGGATGGCAACTGTGCAGCTTACAGAGAGTAAGACATCTCTAAATGCATTCAAAGGCAGCAAACAAGGGCTGTGTGTCACATTCTTAGTTAGTGGCAGGGAAACCAGCCACTGATATATACATATATACGTATATATATACACACACACACACAGAGCTATTTATCTGCCCTAAAATGAACCTTTTTCTAGCATATCTGCACTACAAGCCATAGAACTTGGCTTCTTTCCCTACTATAGGAAATGAGTGAGAGATAATAAAAGGTAAAAGAACAGGAGTGCTAAGTTCCGCAACGGCTGCTTATTCAGCAGTCTTCCTCATTTGACATTGTTGAGGAGGCCCTGCCTCACAAACAGCATGGGAAAATCGATTCCAACACACCTTCCAACATCCTCACTTCTCCCACATTTCTTGTTTTCTCCATTATTTTTCTGCTGTTCTCCTTTTTTGATTAGTACAGAAAAAGAAATACGGAGTACTTCTAGCACTTTCACTTTTTATCAAATAAAGCACGCAAGAGTAGATTATTTACTCTAACATCATATCAATTTCCCCATGGAGTTACTCTAGTGATTAACTTTGCACAGAATCTTTTAAGGTTCTTTTCAGATTGTGCTGACTGCTAGGCCAACAATTTAGTGCTTCATTGTCTTAATGTAGTTGTTAGAGAAACTGAAGTTCAGCAAGCCCGAGTAGTGCCAGCAGGAACTGACTTCTCAGGTTTCCCCTCTTGTAAAAGGTCCCCAGGTCACATGCGTAATATCCGTAGATGAAAAGATTTTGACACTTACCTAATTTCTCCTTTCAAAATAAATGGAATAAACTAAAGCTTCTCTGAGAAGGACAGGAGAAAAACAATTATAAAATGGGCGGAAAATTTGCAAATGTTTTCAATATTTAATTTGTCTTTTATCTAATCTCTAAAAAATCTCCTGAAAATATAAGTTCAGCTCTATCCCAAAATCTACAATCAAAGCAAAGCAGAGAGTCAGGAAAGATCTTATAATAAGCTATACATATAGTGACAATTTAGTTGAAAAAAAAAAGAGAAGCTAAGATTAACATATAAGGGAAAATTACAGCCAGTTAGGGTACAGTTGAAAGGTGCCAAAAACCTAAACATGAAAATTAAACAAATATTCTTGGTCTTTTCTGTTGAATGCTATATCCTGAACTTTCTAACTAATCCCTGATCTGCACTGTTCATGACTCCATTAGAGTGTCAATTTGAACCTTCTTCACAGAAACCTGAAGAAACAGTTCCCTGCTTACTAGCCAGCCTTCTGCAGCAGCTGGAGCTTCGTTTGCTGTGTCAGGTACCTCTCCATATACGCAGTCCTCAGATTGTGTCTCYTTCCAGACAAACAATGGAAAATGTTACCTTGGTAATTCAACAAGAATTGCACTGCACCGAACTGAATTCACAGAGCAAAACATGAGTGTTGCCCTCAAGACACTTGGGCAAAGTAACAGTTTTTAAAATATGTAAAATGGCTTCCCAAAAGTAGAGACTCTCTAAACTACAGATTTCAGCAGTTATGAGGAATATAATTCTATTTTTATAAAAACAAAGCTGCTGTATATTTTTGTAATAGTTTAATTTAAAAGCTACTTATCTAGAAGATAAATCAGCTTCTGTTTTGCAACAACACAGAAAACATTCCGCTAGCAAGCCAAGATTTGATGTCCCAAAGTTTTCATGTTGGCTATGGCCTAAGAATCGCCTGGAGATAGCAGGAAGTTGTGCATGTGCAAAAGYAGCTGGAAGGGCAGGCAGCTAGAGAGCATACAAAGAACCAAACAAGGAACAATGCTAACACCAGAAGCAGATGCATACAATACCTTGCATCTGACAGCATTATTAGAAGTTACTAGAAAGCAGGTAAGTAGCTACCTGTAATTAGAAGCTTTTTATTCCTCAGAATAATAATAATAAAGAAGGCTTTATTTGTATGAAGTGCAAAAAAATGCCCGAGCTGGAGCTCACTATTGCAGGCCTGGTGTGCACAGGCACTGGGGAAAGTCGTTCTCCACAACCCTGCACAGAACTGCATGGCTGGGGCACTCAGTGCCACAGGGGCTGGGGCACCACATTCCGCAGCCTGCTGGGCGCCAGGAAGCGCTTGGATGGAAGCCCTCCATGGAAAACCCTACACCGACAGGTAAGGATGCCCTGACTCAGGACAGCCCTGGCTCGGGACAAGCTCCCCACACAGTGGCTATGACTGAGCTGCTCGAGAGCCAAGGACAAAGACAGGAGGAGAGTCCAAGCAGCCTTGCTTCTCACATGTGGGCTGACAAGATTATAGGGGCTACCTGCAGTCACAGAGACAGTCTGTAACAGATCCCGGAGTTCCATCCGGACATGAATCCCAGTGTGCTGCCTCCATTACACCTCTATTCTTACTTGGCTTCCTGCCTCTAAACTTAAGCTGCTATTGACGTGTCCCTCCTGAAGATAACTGTTTTGCAAGTGGAACAATGTTTAAAAAATCCTGTTGATGCAGAAACCAGAAAAAAAAAAAAAATCAAGTCTCATTTTCTGTAGCACTGTAGAGCCAATGCAGCTGTGGGAATGTGAGACTAATTCCTTCTTGGTTTGTGCATCAAATGATTTAACTAAATTCCAATCACAGAGCAGCTTCCTGCAGGAGTGACGCTTCAGTTCAGCTGCACTTCATTTATAATGCCCTTTTAATAGGCTAGTATTGTTGACTTCTGAGAATGAGATGAACAATATAAATGTCTACTATAAACTACAAAAAGAGTTTTTAATAAATACTTTCTAGCAAGCTCTTCTAGTTTTCAAAATTCAGAATATGCTATATACACTTCACATCAAGCTCACCAGAATCTATAAGACCTGCCAACAGATACAGAACAGAGGATGATGTAGCGACCAAAGCTTGGTGTTTCTGAACACATGCGGAGTCATTTGTGTGTACAGAAAATACTCCAGTTCCTCCATTCAAATGGACTGTAAACCTAATCACATTGTTCAGAGAGACAACTGGAGTGAAGGAGAGGAAGATAAAAAAGAAAAACTGTAAAAAAATCAAGAGCACAGAGTAATTAAGCTACAGTTTGTTATGTGTGAAAATACTTTTCTAATATTTGTTCATCCTCATTGACTGGAGGGCAATGTAATACAATTCTGATTTCCTATGTGCAATAGCATTTTTAGAACAAGGGTTCATTCTCTCCTTTAATTCTAAACCAATTATGCCTGAGCAGATTGCTAAAACTATTTTTAGATCAGTTACTTTAAATCAATTTACTTTTGTCAAATACACTGTTTACTTTGTGCATTTCATTCAGTGCACATTCATGTCTTTTTTGTTGTTAGCTTCACTTTAATTTCTAGTTAACAGCCTTCTGCTATTACTTAGAGGTGCTGTAAATTTTTAAGCAGACATTATTTGGAAAGTCCASAAACATAGGAAATTAAAATGACTGAATTCAACAACTTGACACGTTCAATGTCCACTCTTCCATGATGCTAGGGACATGTGCCATAACGGCTTTTATTGCGTTGCCACAATTGAATTTTGTTATTCATTGCCTTTGGGAAATACTGCCTCTTCTATTCTCTCAGATCTATAATCAAAGTCCAAGAACTAAGCTTAGTTTCTTTAAACAAAGAGCTCTGCTTCACATATAGTTTAACATCCACATACAGCTTAAATGTTTAGTGTGCACACTGACTGGGTGTGTTCCTTGGGTGGAACTGATGCAAAACAGCCCTCAGTCCTTTCGGAGGCTCTCATGTGCCGGCAATGAGATTGTCATTTAGAATCAAAAAATCTCAGGGCAGGAAATTTTGATTAATGTAGTGTGAGAAATGTAGAGCTCTTTAAAATAAAAAGTTGTTGGAATGTTACAAAGCACCAACTGCTGATAATTAAAAATCAGAAATATTACTAATTACCTAAAAATCACTTTCTATATATTATCATTATTGAAGGGCCACCTTCACACCAGACACTTGCTGTTACAATGCACAGAGCCTGCTGAATTACTAGACATCTGTGATACGARTTTGGTGGCACTCTGTGAATATCTCACTCAGAAGTGACCACATCACCACAGTCTTCTCCAATCTATATTTGGAAAGTGTCCCATCCCTCACCTTTTTCTCCTTAGTCCTTGAACGGATTCCTCTCTCACCTTCCCAACTGAAAACCACATGGGGATGGTCAGCTGTAACACAAAGTTCCTCAGCTCCAAACTTTGGCATTTCATACTAAATTCATACCAGCATATTGCAGGTAGTGTCCAAATCTGCCTGAGCTCACTGGCAGGACTTTGGTGCTGAAAGATGCTTACATGAAGATACCTTCGTGTAATAGGCCTTGCTTAGGCACACTTAGCTGGGTGAACTTGATGATAGGCCATTAAACAGGCAGGGAGCCTTCAAGGGGTTAGCAGGAATATTTTCTTATGGATCTCTTCTAATTGCCCTGTGTTTTATACACAGAGTCTATCTGCACGAACAACGCAGGCCTGATTTTTGGTTAGAGCCCAGATATTCCAAAGATTGTCCAACAATATACACTTTGTGGAAAAACACATTTGTGTTACATTAGCTGCTCTCCATCCAAATCCCATTGAAATCAATGGAAAGACTCCCTTTGAAATCAGCGGGAGCTCGATCTAGACATGTGCGTGAAAACCCGTATTAGTTCTAGCACCCAATGCCGGTGAAATGTCATTCTATAAAAGGTATTGCAGAAAGGTACTTCATTTTGCTCAACTCACCAGGAACAGCTTGCTGAAAACACAGTTTACCTTACAGCTCTTGCTAAACATGGAGGATTTTCCATTTACAATCGGGAGACTCGTGGTAGCCCAAGGAGTGCAGGCGCAGGGCTGTGGCGGGGATGGCCCTCGGCCTTGGCCTCGTGAAGGTGCTGGACTCCAAGAAGTTTCTGTGACCTTCATGCTGCAGTCAGTTTATGATCCTATTCTTCAGTCTTCAAACTTTATCTTACATTAAACAAACCTCAGTTCACCAGGACAACCAGGAAAAGTCAGCCGTGTGAAGAAGAAAAGCTCCAACACGAACCTTTGTACTTGGTGGCTGCCTCACAAGGCACCTCAATCCCTTTTATGCGGTGGCCGCTAGRACTCATCGTTGCTTTTGGAAGCAGAGCCAGAGATTCATTTCATCAACCCCAAGCTGCCTAACAGGTTTGATTCACGCTTGCAAACATTATTTTTTGCTTATCCTCAGCAACACTGTCCTTGACAAAGGCTTCAGGTTAGGCCGTAAATATCTGGATTTCTGGGCATTCTCCCAGCTGTCTTGGTTAGGTTGTATCTTCACAGCTTTGAAGAACCAAGACTGCGTTTCTGCCTCACAAGTTAATGACCTTGGTGTGTCCGAGACAATTTACGCACATTTTTAGAGATTTTATTCTCTCATCTGCTTGAGAGAACCTGTTTGCTATTTCTGAAACAAAAATCTGCAGGTATATTCCCAAGACCAAACTGAACAGTAACTCATTTCTTCATTCTCTTTTCAATTTTCTCTCACACAAAGACAATTACAGGATTTATGTTAGTAGTCTCTAAGAAACTGATATACATTTTAAAAGAATTTAGCAAACAATACATCAACCTTTAATGAGGCAGGAGATGAGAAGCTGAACCTTGCTGGTCTATCACTATTTGTTACCTATCCACAAGTAACACTATTCAGAGGAAGCACAGATACAGCTCACGTTTGCTTAGCATTTTTGCACACAAACTTCAGAAAAGGYCATTTTCTTTAGAGCTGTCTTAACATAAAGAACAGTTTTGAATCAACCCCCCCCCCCCATAATCTCACGACAAGGTTTATTAGTGCCAAATGCAACACAGTAAATATCAGTGTCATTTAACAGCCATTGCAAAGCACCATGGTGGAAGACAGGAAGGCTTTCAATGAGAACAGCACGAGGTGGGGAATCTGGCCTATTCCACTGCACCTGAAAACATGCTAACGTTAAAATAAGGGGAGAAAACTGCCTTGGATAAAGTCTTGGGAAGCCAAACAGTAAAAGACAACTCACCAGAGAATCATGAAGTCAGATTATTTTTTGGCTCATTTCAGGTTTCAAGCTCTGAGGCTGAAGCTGCTTAGGTTCAGTTCCAGTTAAAGCCAACAGTAGTGAACAATAACCCAGGACACGTGGTTTGGTCAGGGAGCCCACGCTGCAGATGATGAGAGGACCACATGTGAACACCCTGCAGCCTCGCAGGCGAGGCCACTGTGTCGACCTGCCCTGCCCTGCCCCGCAGGGACCCTCAGGCCCGGGACTGGTCTGCCCTTGCTGCTCCCTCAGGCTGTCGGGAAGAGCAACCAAAACAGCATTCCCATTGCTGCTGCCAAAGCTCCCCACTGCTCAGTTTGCAGCCAAGGGAAAGAGGCATCTCCTGCTCGGAGCGAGGCTTGCTCTCCGGAGAGGCGAGGAAGCTGCAGGAAGCACAGGAACGGTGCTCTAGGGAGGTGGAAGCTTGCTGCATCACGATAAACAAAACACACACAGCTATAATATTCACCTTAAGCAGGAGAAAAATCAGAGCCAGAGATGTCATCTGTGCTTTACTGCGTGTCATTATCTAACACTGCCAACAACAGACACTCAAAGTCTACAGAGTGCCGAAGCTCTTGATAGACTGTGACACAAAGAAGAAAATAAAGGTAGACTCTAACTGCTCCCACAGGCTCCAACATTCCCTTCAAAGTGCAGGCAAAATGCTGCTCTCTTTTCTCTTAATTCAGAAATGTTCGAAAATCTGAGTTTAATAAAGAAATGGTCTTGAAGATTCTATATTACTGAAAAGATTCTTGGGTTCTTGAAGGTTTTACATTGCTAAAAGAAGGGTCGTACTGTTTAACATTACCGGGAACATATGCTAAGTCCCCAGACTAGGGCTCTYGAACAGGCACATATATTTGCCTTGTAGAAACATCTACTAGGTTGATATCCTGGCTCCAGGCGATCTTTTTATCCCTATTTCAACAAATGATTCTTGCCAGAAGTACTGACTTCATGGCAGTGTCAAGGAGAATATATGCTGAAACACTAAAATTCTATACAGCAAAGTTCCTCACAAAAAAACACAAATGATTTTGCCTGCTCTGGGAATGATGGAAAGGAGAAGCTCAAAGAGCTTTCAAATCTGAGACCTCAAATGAGTATTATACCCCAAAACCACAATGCCTGCCACAGAGTTCCTGTTAGGAAGTGCTTTAGAGAGAAATGCAGAGGTTCATGGAAAGTCCCCATATCTCACAGGCAAAATCATGGATCACCTTTAACCCCTCAGATGTTCTCAAGCCTCGTATTTTCAGGTCTTCACAACCTCATGTCTTGCTACTCAGATGTGCAATCTGCACGAGTTTAAGTAGAGTGCAACAAATKTAGAAGCAGACTGGCAATGGCAGCTCTGATAGACACTTACCCCCCAGCTGCCAGATCAGGTGTGGCTCAGAGAGGACACTTCACTGGATATGAGTTAAGACTTTTGGGTGACTATTACAGGTAAACTGAAGAGGTAACTGAGAACAAAAAAGCAGGAAACTTTCTAATTACAAGATCTAGTGTCTGGCTATTGTAGTACTTCCTGCCATTTAAGAATAGAGAAATKTTGCTTGGACCTACCTTGCAATCCATATAACTAAGCATTCAGGATCTGATAGTGACCAGCAATAGACACTGAAGAAATACAAAAGTCTTCAAGTCAGATTTTATGATAAGACAAGCAATTTTTAAAAATCAAAAAAAGACTTCACACTATAACATCTTTGTCTTCACCTGTTATCAAAACAGACTCAAGATGCAGGTATTTTGTTCCTATCAAAAAGTTCTATTGACTGACATCTGTGATTGTATCTGTCAATTCAACAAATCATTCTACCTTTTTTTTTTTTTTAGCCTACAATTTTCTTTCACGCTTCAAAACCTCCATAGATGGGTTGATATGAGGCACTTGTTCTATGAAGGTTTTATTCACTGCCATTTAAGTTAYTGCTCTTTTGCCTTCAGAGATTTCTCCTACAGAACTCAGATCTTAGTTAAGAAGTTAAGTCCCATAGTACCTATTAACAATAGTGGAAAAATATGGCAGAAAAAAAACCCCAAATCCTGCAATCTTCAGAGCAAATATAACTGAATTACTTCTCATCTCAGTGTTACTATATTTTACTGTCTTACCACATTATAGYATAGTCTATAACAAGCCACAAGATAAAAACCTTTGTCCACAAGGTGGCGCTTACAAACCTTTTGAAATCAAAATGTAAAGAAGTCCCCCCACCAAAAACCATGTAACACATCTTACAACTAAATGCAAAGTTTGTATTCCTTCCCTTTTCAAATTAGCCTCTTCAACCTAGAGCTAATAATACCCAGAGCTATTTTGTTATTGCTAATATTTTCCTAAAACGTACTGCTAAATCCACAGATTTCTATTGGTTTGGGAGGTATTTCAAACTAAAATAAAATATTACACAGAACAAACACAACAGAAATTTGTTGAACTGATTTTTTCCCCATCTTTTGCTCTCCTTTTCTGGAGACCAGGTGGACTTCAGTTCAGAGATCTAACAGCTCAATCTTGCTAAATACTTGGTTTAGCTAGAGGAAAATGGCCTCCCAACCTCCAAAAGCCAWGGGACACTGCCTAGAGCAGATGAGAAATACTCCAAATCTTTGGAGGTGGGAGATATTTCTACAGCCCCTGCTGGAATAACACAATTTGTATAAGCAGCCTGTGGGTTTAGCAGTTCTGTAGATGCCAGGGGCTCCCCATGCGTTCAGGTGGCACTTGTCTCCTCCCCAGTCTGGGAGGACCTCAGTTTTTTTCCAAGCAAGTCCTTTGCCAAGCCTGGCTGCCTTTAAATCCTTTAGCTGCTATTAAAACCTTAAACTTTCATTCATGAATTTACACTTTGAGCTCCTATAGTTAGACAGAGGTCATTCTTTTTTTTTTTTTTTTTGTATCTTTTTTGCTATGACAGGTATTATTAAATGGGAGGTTTGGGAAGATTTTATGACTGCTAGAGAGTAATAAATAGCTACTCCATGTCAGCACATCTCTCTCCTGGTGAAATTCTTCCTAAACTACCCCTCACTCACCTGAGTAATTTGCAAATCAGAAGAGTGACACCGGTTTCCAGGAAGTGCTTTCAGCTGTGCTGATTCCTGAGGGAGTCAAAACATATCTGCTTCCTGATACTCTAACAGGCCAGCCTAGCAACTGACACTCCACGGGCAGTGTTTTAAGCTTTTTACCTCGGGAGCCAAACACTGTGGAGAACACCAAAATGCCAAGTTCAGTGATGCAGATGCCCTTGTGGAAACAAAACGAAGGGGGTGTCAGCAGCAAGGAGCTGTGTCCTTGTGCTGCAGGGCCAGAGAGGAACCCTTCAGACAGGGACACCCTGYGGCGGCCGCGCAGCACAGGGACGGCCGCCCACGCGGTCCTGTCTCCACGTCTCTGCCGCCTCGGGGTTGCAGCCCAACCTCCCCGGCGCTACCAGCAAGAGCAGCAGTGCTGAGAGGTTACACTGAGCCACAGGACACAAACAGCATTCTAATGGCTCTCACTTGATTTGTGGTTAGTTATAACCATTATTTTTACCCAAATATTTGATCCTACTTTGCCTTTCAAATGTTTCCTGCAGTCTACAGACCTGATGCTCACAAATCTTTGATGCTATTTGCAGCCCTCTAACAAATTCGCTGTGGTCACATCCACATGCAGCCCACAATTAATTAGAGATTTGCTACCTGCACAATAACTATTTCCTTCCTCTCTGTCCTTAAAATTGAAAATCATTTTGCCACATATGCTTCTAACTGCAAGAAGAAACAAGCTACTTTTGACAGTTCTAGGAATCCAAATGACATTTAGAGGATCTAGATGTACAGCAGTTTAACGAAAAGAAGCCTCTCAAATACAGATTTAAATTCCGTTTCACCAGCACATTCAATAGTTTCTATCTGGCCAGAAACTTAACRGGAGGAGAGGAGGGGAAGAGGGTCCATTCCTGTTTCAATGGAAAAAATAAAGCAACCAAGGAAAGGGAATCGTGTGCAAGTATGTCCTGAAAGGTATGGGCTAGTAAAGGTTAATAAAAAAAGCATCAAAGAGATAAAGTGTGTCTGTCCTAGTGTTGTCTCTGGTTATTCAGTCCAACAGTTTCTCTCACACCGCTTCTCTTCTAAGGAGAGATGTGACAGAGGGGACTTGTGCCCTCCCATGTACAGAACCAGGCTTGGCCAGGTCCCCTCTACCCCAATAAAACACACGGTGGGACAGGAAATTCAATAGCCAAATCAGGCGTGGAGAAATAAAATGCAGCTTATGACTTCGTTCTCACATGCTCAGCATTCCAGTACTGAATTTACTACGCTACAGCAAAAACGAACTTGCTCTTGCCGCTGCAACTACATAAATACACAGTACTATTAAGTCCAGAAGATGCTGGGAATGGTTTCCCCGACCATGTGGCACTCAACTGGAACTGTTTATACTAACAACAGTCCTCACATCTTTGACAGAGCGTATTTTTTATTTTTACTTCCTTCAAAATTTTCAACATTTCCTTACACTCTCACAACTGCTTCTTGATATTTCCTGGATCAAGGAAGTCCCTGGTCGGACCTAAGAAAAAAGATATATTTAACACTCTCACATATAGCAGTGCTACTAGCTTTCAAATATTACTTCCATCAATCAGACAGAAAAACGTACGCAGCATCAATGATGTCGTCCCCGAGTAATGGAAAACTGCATCCATTTATTTGGATTGGC
This sequence comes from Nothoprocta perdicaria, assembly GCF_003342845.1. NCBI lineage: Eukaryota > Metazoa > Chordata > Aves > Tinamiformes > Tinamidae > Nothoprocta > Nothoprocta perdicaria. The sequence goes on from NW_020454239.1 coordinate 63,382, forward strand.
ATACAAAAAAGGAAAAAACTTGGGCTAATTTCTGCCTCCTAGATGACTGTGCTCAACATCACGTCAATAATGATTTCAATCTTCATTTGCATTAGAAATTCCTAGTTCTGAATACACAGGCTAGGAAAAAAAAGACTGAGAATATGGAGGAGCAACAGTGGGTGCCTAAGACAACACAAACAAACGCTACTTGGACGATGTGCTTTTCCAGGCTCTGTGTTTTCCCATGGCAGGGAATTCCATTGTTTACCTATGTGCTGTATCACTGGATTTTGAGATGGACCTACAGCAATTTCAGCTGATGACTCCTATGCCTCCTAGTTCCTATACTGAGACGAGGACAAGTCATTTCCTCTTCATGTTCTCCCYGAACGCTCAGTTTTATGGACTTCACTCCATCTCGCTCTCCCCAGTAATCTCTTTTCCAGAGCCAAATGTTCAGCCTCTCGCAGAAACGACTCCAATCCTTCACCATCCCTGCCAGCCTAACGGCCCCTGTTCTGCTTCTCCACTGTCCTGCTGCAGATGGGGGAACTCCACACATCGCAGCTGCACACATCGCAGATGCACAAGCACCATACATATATGTGACTATGTATACATATATATATATATACACACACAGAGGCACTTACTGATGTGTCCTGTTTTGTTTTCCATCCCATTCCCAATTCCTAACTTCTGAATTGCATTTTTCCTCTGTTTTCTGTTGAGCTGATGTTTTCACAAAACCATCTATTGCAACTCCAGAAGTTTTATTTTTTCTAAATGTAGTTTATTATCCATGTTTTTTATAAATATATATACATATATTTTAAATCTGGGACAATCTTTTATTTATCTATTTATTTATTGCTAAGAATGAAGATATCTATTTATTGCTAAGAATGAAGATATGTTAAAGGTTCCATGCTGCTCTGAACGGTCTCCGAAGCTCTGCGCAGCAGAGGGCAGCGGCGCGAGGCCCCAGTGCCAGCCCAGAGCTCGTTAGAGCCTCGTCCGCCCTGGCACCCAGCAAAGGTCCCAGGCACAGCACACCCAGCAGCTCCGCAGCCCCACAGCTGATCCAGTTAGTGACCAGAGCTGCTGGCGCTCCTTGCTCCTAGTGCTGACAGAAAAACAGGAAAGAGACACAAGTTACTGAAATATGGTCAAAAAAAGAGGAACTTTTACTGAATTTGCACCTATGCTCAGACAGGGCTGACATCTTCCTTCAGAGTCCGACAGACGGAGGGAAAAGCCACTGAAATGGGGATACAGCGACCTGTGCTGTGCTCCCTGTAAATGCAGCCCAAGCTGGTACATCTTTAAAAGCCAAAAACTCTGTGAGAACAAAGCCCTTTTCTGCGAAGTGCCATGAACGCATGAGAGAGATCAGCTTTTTGTGAGCCAAAGAAAGACCGTAAAATTTCTGTGATAAGTTTCTTGTAAGGCTGTTAAATTGCCTTGACATGCAGGTCACAAGACTTGCATATAATTCACTTCGAGCATATGCAAAGTTTTATCTTCATTACACTGTAAGGTGGGTAACAAACTAGAATTGGCGAGGACAGAATTATCTAGCATTAAAGCTGCGCGAGCCACTGTCAGAGCTTCTTACAACATCTACATTTTTAATACAATGAAAGTTCTGAAGGTAAAAAGAGCTACAATGGCCCTTATGCACAGTAAGCAATACRAGGCTAGGAAACAGCTATTTAGTTTACTAATTCATTCCCCTCACTCCCCTCTCCCTTCTGCACAAACCACTTGGTGCCTGTCCTTTAGGGCTACCCTAGCAGTAAGAAAGGTACTGCAACCAGTATCTACTTCATACATCAGGAGTCCACATTTTACCCATCATTTTGCTTCCCTTCCCAATCAGCTCAGTCCTAGCAAGGCCCCCAGGTCATCACTGCAGCAGATTAAAGCACAACAAATACCCTCCTCTCACATCTTTTTTTTTTGCAAAGTGTTTTCATTAGTTTTGCATAAAAAGAAATTCTTTGTGGTTAAAACATATCCTACTGCAAGCTTTGACTACCACAATCCTGTACATAAAAAATAGCAGCCTGTAAATGTAATCATTAAAATAAACACAAACCTTTACCATCTAGCACAGAATGGCAGATAGTAATTAACCCTAAGTGCTTCTATAGAACTGCTGCATTTTCACTTCCAGAAGAAACATCACCTGCTTATTTCTACATACATTGTAAAAGTTGCTATATAACCTACTTTAATCTGCAAGAAATCAAAATTTCATCCAAAAACCTTTACAGCTGAGATCATGTTAATGATGCCCAAGTGAATTCTTAATCCCACTCTGCTTTAAAAACATCTGTTCATCCCAAGRACGGCCGCCTGACATGCACGCTTCCGAAAGGCAATGCCCCCCCGCCGCCTTACAAAACCTTACATTTCCCCTGGCATTTGATCATTCTGCATTTACATACACACTTATAAAGATCAAATATCATATCTGTTTTCCTTGAGACAGGCGAATAGATTGTGTGTTTGGAGTGAGAAATTTCTGGAATGGCTCTGTGGCTTAAAACTGCAGATTGCATAGGAACTGCAAAATTGGACTGGCTATCCAGGTATCTAATTATGGGCATGATTATTATTCCAAACAACCTTTTCAGGACCAAAGCACTAGCCTGTTCTCCCATCAGCAGTGTTATTTTTCATAAGAAATTCCTACAGGCTCCTATGGGATATGGGCTTACAACAAGATTACCGATCTACATATGGGTTTTGACTGAGTCACTTCTGCAGTTTGACCATTTGTCAGTACTTAATTAAAGCAAGTTATCTGTCCAGGATAAGCATCCTTGAAGAAAATTTACTCTAGTTACGACCCCTAAGTACTTTTTCAAACGTTGCACTCTGTTCTAAGCCTGTGGCTACCCTTTTTCGTTATCTTTCTATAATTCCAGAAAGCATTTTCTGGCACAGAGAAGACTGATTCATTAAATACTAAGATATATTATCTGAAATTCTGTGCAAGTTGTTCAGTCATCCACATCTCTTATGGTATTATAATCTGGAGGAGAATGTGATAACTTTATTTAAAGTTCATGAAGAAGTTTTTCACAAAAAAGCACTCCTGAAGCCCTCATGCCCACAACTGCATCCACTGAGTAAAGAATCACCTGCATAACTACCTTCCACCCCAAAATCCCACATAAAGTTGAAGCAGATCATGCTGTTCAATAACTATTAATTTCAACAACTACCGATATGAAGAAATACATCCGAATCTAGAAAAGCTGGGGGAAACAACATTGGGAAATCTTAGGAAAAATAAATCCCTGTTTTCCCCACCTTTGTTTTGCCAGCCTCTATAACGTAATATTCGCTCAAGCTTAACTGGTTCAATTTTCTTTCATTTATMGAACTACGGTCAGTGAAAAACAGGCTCCTTCTTGTGCCGGGTCCTGGACACGACTACATGGTGGTGCAGGCAGCAGCTTGTGGCCCTGCAGCCATCAGCAGGATAAAAATTTAATGTCAAATGGGAGTAACAGATGTGGAGATACTTGGTTAGTAAGTGGCCTTCCCACCTAGTGCGTGGGAGGCAGCAAAGAGATTATGATTAGTAACATCATCACTTCTCTCAAAACATCCTAACATTCATAAATCTTAAATCCCTGTGAAATGTTACCTACAAAAATAATTTGTTGCCTGGAAACCTTTCAATGTACATTGGGAACATAACATTTCAGAGGGGTAAAAATTCAAAGGCTTAAAGTCTTAAATATGTTTAAGCCAAACAAAACACTTCAAGATTTTCAACATGGTGAAAACACAATTTTTAGTACCCTGGAGAGCAGTTATTTCCATGCCAGCAAGGTGCTTCTAATCGTCAACTCATTTGATAATCCACAGAAACTGCGTCCTATTCCCCCCCCCCCATCCGCCCACAGACACAAATCCATGGAAGAGTCCAAGAAATGTGCCAAGGGCAGAAGAGGAAAAAACTCCTTCTCATCTTCAATTCTTTTTTTCTTTCTTAATTACTGCATTAGTTTTGCTTTAAAATGAGTAACTGTAAAAGGTTTCAAAAAGGACCACAAACACTACGTTTCAGCAGGTACCTCCCGTACTGCTGAAAGGGCTTCCSTTATTTTCTGTAGATAAATCCTAGGTGCCGTTTACACCTGCTAGCCACGTGGCTGCTGTGCTTACGAGCTTCTCAAAGCTCCTCTGCCAGTTCCGTACCTGCTCCACACGGCTCTGTGCCTGGGACATGCAATGGGGYGGGCACTACTGCCACTCTTTCCATACTTTATCTGTCAAAACTCAATGTAAAGATAGTGAGTGATGTAAACTGGGAGAAAACTAATCTCCTACAGCAGCCTTGTCCTGTGTTGCCCTTTTTACTTGCACTTCATTCGCCCAGCCTTCCTCCTGGCCTGTGACTTTCCACAAGGAAAAGGAAGAGACCTCCATAGCTTCCTTACATGCATGCATTTACTTCTGTAGGTGTTTACACATTTTTTTAGTTGATATGCTCCTAAGTAGCTTCAGAATTTTAGATTACATCCTGAGCTAACATCCAGTCCCCAGGGAATACCTGGCACTCCAGGGCCATGTTTCACCGCCAAAGCTCAGCTCACTGAGCGCATCGAGCAAGCCCCTAGCTGGGCAAGCCGTTCGGGCCGCGGCAGCCCCACTTCCAGCCCCCCTGCTCTTGGAGGAAAAGAATGAGAATGGACAGGGAAAGAAGGAGCAATTTCCTCACAGTGCAGACAGATAAATGTGGGGGTCCAGGCATCCCGTGCACAGTTCAGCAATACGACTAAGCGATCTGGCCTTTCCTAAACACAGAAGCCTGCTCTCTAGCAGAGCTATTCATATGCTAACACAGTACATATAGATGCACATATTTTTTCTCTGTTATTTCTAGACAGTATAGCTTGTTGGAAGTCCTAAACATGGGAAATTCAGTAAATGGAAAAACTCATTTCATTGTGAAAGAAATACAGCAGTCCTCTTTAAAACTATTTCCATATGAAGATGCACAACCTTGAAAAAAAGTCTAAATTCCAGCCAAAAGAATCCAATAAAATAATTACAGTACACACTGCGCTGCAATTTCTTCAAGCAACTTGCAGCCATCAGTTTTTGGTGTTTCTCTGGCTGCCGAACCGCACGGCCCGCTGCTGTCTGGCTGCACTAACCCAGTGCCTGTAAACGCCAYGCAAGGGTCAGTGACCTGGGCGATAACCAGGGTCCTTCCCTGCACACAGGCAGGATGAGCAGCAGCAGAGAGGAGAAGAAGGGGCCGGGCCAGGCCAGCTCTGCAGACAGACCTCACAGTTCTGCATGCAGATGCTATAGAGCCAAGGAAAAGGCAGGGTTTGGGAATTAACATTCCCTTTTGGGAAAAAATCCTGACTAGCTGCACTTGTGGGCCACCCAGGAGGAGAAAGCCAAAGATCCATATCCATGACTGAGTGCCTAAAGTGCTGATTTCACCATCAAGCCACCAAGACCATTTATAACTGCTGGATTACACTTCTGTTTTTACAGTTAGTTATTGTACACCAATCTCAAACACACTCCAAACCAGGGGCATGGCATTTTTTCCCAATCTGTTCCGTCACTAAGAAAAACCACGGCAAGCCTTTCTCTGCGAACACAACAACAGGCACGCGCTGGACGCACTGAATGCAGGCCCAGAGCTTATTTCTCAGTACGGTCTTTTCAGTCATAAACTTCAGCAGAATATTGAGATCACACAGCAGGGTTTGCATGCTTCTATTTCAGCACTATGGCAGATATTAATAGAAGAAAAGAGCAGCAGTAAAACCTATCTGCACCTTCCCAGGCCAACCTTGCCCTTGCAGATGTACTCACACACATGAGAAATGTCTGAAAGTAGGAAAGCAACAAACACAACATAGCCCAAATCAATTTAATTTCTTCCATCCTGGTTCGTTTTTTTCAATTTCTGAATCATTTCCATCTGAATAACAACTTGGAAATCCTTTAATCTGGGTATCTTGGCAGACTCTGAAAATGAAGGTGTTGGTTAGGGAAGATTCCTGTTCACCATCAGGGATGGTGAGGTGAAGCTAAGAGCCTTGAACTCATTTAGCCTCCAACAAGCTAAGTTTGTACCTAAGTAACCTAAATCATTTATTAAAGACGTTTTGCTTTCAACMCAATACTTATTTTGTTAGCTGGAATGTTAGCTTTTATTCTTAGATGCTTTTTCCTGCTAAGGCAACACCTCTCACTATAGACATCCTACACAGTTCTTAAATCCAGAAAAAAAATCTCTTTCAATTGTTGTGACTATTGCTGACATTTGTTGTGACAGAGAGGTGTTGTATTTGTCACCTTCCGATTATTCAAAAATATTTGGAGGCCATTTATCTTTACACTGCAAACAAATAACTATCACAGCTAGACTTAAATCAGAAGACGCAATTTTCACAGAAATATGAGCACTAAAAATGACAGGCATTACTGGAAGGTATCTTAGAAATGTATCTGTTTGCTTGGCAGGTGGAATTTGAGCATGTTAAAAGAATTAAATGGATTAGACAGGCAGAATAGGCACATGTATTTTGTCTTATTAATCTATTTGCAGCAAAAATCAAAACAGACTTTCAAGAAAGTACTTGTTTGGGGTTTGTTTGAACAGAGATAAGAGTAATAAATGTTTCCATAGAGTTAGGTGTTAACTTTGGGCAAGTAAATAATCCAATCTGCACTCAGTAGAGCATGCCTAAAGCTGACTAAGCCCTAAACTTAAACAATGTGCTTGGAGAATATAGGTTTGCTTATATGCTTTAAGTTCAATGTATATGCTGTGTTCTGCTAAAACACACATCAGAAATGTGTGGCGTTTACCAGAGCCTTTCATCACTTATATACCTGGGCTACGTCCTGCATTAATTTGCAAGGAAGATGACTGCTGAAAATTTCTCTTACTGGAATTAAGAAAAACAGTTCACAGCTGTATGGAGTCAGTGTTTTGCTTCCTGAATTATGCTGTATGGATGATACTGGATGAATCAAGCCATGTTAGAGTTGAATTAATGATACTTATTCAGCAGCTCAAAAGAATTCAATCATCAATATTCTTCCTTCTCTGGTTATGTCAGTGAAGTAGTAAATCAGGTAGAGCTAAAGGAGGTTTTACTGACATTGGACAAAGCTACCAGCCGTCTTYCTGGATGTTTCAGGCTCACGGTCAGAAACAAGGGCCCATAAAAATAAGCAGAACTTTTCTAAAACTGCTGTTATAAGCATGCCTTTGACCTTGCACATTTCCATAGCTGAAAACAAAAGGCAAATTCTCTATCTTAATATTCCTGTTTCAGATCAATTCATAAAGTCACTGCATTTAGCAGATACTTGTACGCTTTGCAAGAGTAAAAAGTACAAGCAAAAATACATTTTACTTTCTGAAAATAGATTCTGAAATCCAATGTAATATTCTTGCAAACTGGCTTTTCTATGGTGCTTAATAATGCAAAAAGCTACAACAGCCAGGGCTAGACTTGGTGAGCTACCTTTGAGCTGGAGGAAACAAGATTCATTGTTTAATAATTCCCAACGCAAAAGGGACCCGCCATTGCACGTAGACTAGTCCCAACTGGCTTGCTACTAAGGTTATGTTTATTCAAGTGTTCTCCTTTATGAGGAAAGCAACTTGGCTTTATTTCAAGGTAAAGAAAAACCTCCAAGCAGCAAAATATTTTAAGGACAGATGTCTGATCTTGCAACAGCAACTAACGCTGCCAGAATATATCTGAGTAATAAACACTTACTCATCAGTCCCCCCTACAACTGCATACATCTATTTTTATCCGCCAGGTTGCTCACAAAAACATGTTGCACCTAAAACAGTTTTCTCTAATATCTCTCAGGACAGCTTTAATTAATTTTATTATATATATATATATATATTTTTTTTCTCTCTGAGGGCCAAATTACACCCGGAATTTGCTGCTGATAACAAGGACCTGCAGGGCCGAAGCAGCAGCAACCAGAGGGACCTTGACAGGGAAAGGCTCTGCCCCRACCCTGCTGCTCGGCCCAGCTTTGTGTCCTCCCCACCCAGGGCACCCACTTCTGAAGCTGATTGCACTGATGCAATTTCAACTCTAGCAATCTTTCAAGCTATGATTTAGTCAGAACAAATTACAGGCAGAACTGTAACCATGGTAAAGACTAATATTTTCTAACTCTTTCTAAGATATATCCCTAGTGCTTTTATGTGTTTCTACCTTTGCCAGACGTTAGCAACCTACACTGAAAAGTTCCATGCCAGGTACTTGAGACAAGCTGATTATTTCCTTAAAAAAATGAATAAATAAATAAATTTCATTTTCCAAAAACCAGGATTAAACTGAAATCAGTGTTTTGCAAATATATTTTCAAAGTAACTTATAAACCATCTCATTGAGAAATTCCAGTACCTTCCTTCATTTACAGCAGGGATTAAAACTCACAGAGACTGACACTGCCAGGGATGGGCTCTCTTCTCTTCTCACGGCATCATGTCCATCTGTAGCCATGACTTAAAGCCTCTAAATATTGACATGGCACTTGGTCAGCAGTGGCTTCCTAGGAGTCTGGCAGCACAGCACTCTCAAGCCAGCGTCCCAGCCACACCATGCATGCTCCAGAGGCTCAAGGACATCCAGGACTCTGCTTGCAATTGCTTGTCATGCAGGCAAGGCCATGAACACCAGAGCAGTTCTTATTTCATCCCTGAGGTAAGAGGAACTGCTAGGAAATGCTGGACTTCATCAGCTGTATTGTATCTATACATGGCAGAGTAAGCGACAATCAATGGGAGACAAGGATGGAAACCGGAGGCCGACTGCAGGAAGCGCGTTCTGCGGGAAAGGGACGAGAGGCAGCTGAGCAGCTGGCAGCTCAGCCCACACGAGCTGCATCCAGCCCCCGCAATCTTCCTTCTCTAAAACCCTATGAAAGCTCATGGGACTGTTCTGGAAAATGCCACCACCACAGTCCCACTGTGCATTATACACTCACTCTCTTTTTCCCTCCACAAACCCTGTATTAATTCCCCATGCCAGACTACCAGAGCTAGAGCTGCTCCAAAGCACCCAGGTGTGGATGTATGCGGCCCTGGGAGTGATCAGGTAGAGCAGTGCCACCCGCTAAGCACCCTTCTCTCTCAGAAATAAAAACCGTCCCGTGTTAGGGGAAGCCCTGACAGGCCGTGGCCGTGGTTGGGGATCCAAGGGGCACCCGTGGGAGCGCGGCCTGCGAGGGGGAGGCGGCAGCGCCATGCGCAGGTGTCGGGGCGCCCGGCCGAGCGGCGCCGCCTGCAAGGTGCAGCGGGCAGCACGGCTGGGCCTTGCTCAGCTTTCCCAGCAGCTCCAGGCCCATCTGCACAGTCAGGCTTGGTTGGCTTTCCCAGCAGCTCCAGGCCCATCCGCAGGGCTGGGCCTTGCTCGGCCTTCCCAGCAGCTCCCGACTCTCCCGCACGGTCGGGCCTTGCTCGGCCTTCCCGGCAGCTCCAGCTCATCCCGCCTCTGGTGGCGCCTCACGGCCACTCTGGGCAGCACTCAAGGCCACACGGCTGCGCTGCAGGACATCCTTAGGCCTACACACGTATGGATAGCCTGGTGGGCACGGACACAGGCCACTCCGTGAGCCTTTCTCAGTGGCCCCTCTCTCCAGCTTGCTTTAAGAGCCACCATCAAGAGTACAATGTACAAGAGCGGGGGAGGGATCTGTTTCACCAAGGTTTCATCTTTCACCTGCCACCCACATCCAGCATCTCTCTCCCTGCGGTGTTTAATTAAGCCACAACTCGTGTTATCAACCTGCAGAGCTGCCCTCATCTTCAGGGTCCGAGCCCAGCACTCCCGCAGCCGCCAGCGGGAAGCACCAGCCCTAGAGACAGTCCGTTTTTGCCACTGCCCAGGGCCAAGGGATCAGGCAGCACTGACGTGCTGCACTGGGACAGCTGAGCTGTGTATTCATCAGTTCCTCATTTATCCCTGGAAGTTATTTTCCTAGCTTCATTTCTACACAGGAAAACAAAATCTAGGATACTTACCATGCTAATAGCAAAGCCCATTTGTCTTTTTCACAGCACTTTCATTCTCAGAATATATAATCCAAACTTTATTAAATTAGGCTGGCCACAAGGAGTTTCAGCCGTATTTTAGACATTTTAGAATCTCTCACCCCAAAGTACCGATGAACTCCCCGCTGTGATTACTGCGCGTTGTTGTTTGTGCCAAACCCAGCAGCCGGGATTGACCTCATCGTCCGCYTGCTCCTGACCCTCAGCAAAATCCCACAAACAGCTCCTAGAGGAACCTCACTTGCAGGCTCTCTCTTCACTTGTGATTGCTTGCAAAGTACTCCTTAAGAAGCCAAAGTAATAATATAGCTCTATGCCAGGCATATCCTCATTTAAAACTCTGCTGGAAATAAATATACATTTTGATTTGACCCTAAATTTAAGATTTTTACCCATTTAATTCTGCCTTGTTTTTCTCTAATTTGTTATTCTGCTTGTGAGCACTTCAGACAGAAAACTGTAGTTTAGCTCTAAGTATCTACAAAGGCCTGAAGGTGAAGCCGTCACTTTGCCAGCAGCTGTGAAGGACTGAGTCCCATTCCTTTTACAACCCTCTATGCTTTTCTCCCATCTTTTCTCTCTGTCTTATCACGGCAACACCCATTTATTCATTTGGCAAAAACACTGTCTTCAGGAAGCACACGCTTAACCTTTTAAATACGTTTCTCTACATACTAATGCACTGAAGTCAGTTAGTTCCTTTATTGAGAAAAAGATTTCTTAACAAGTCAAAACTGTATGGAAAAAAAAATGTTTCTCCATATTACTATCTAGCTAATGAGATGTTTGTATCACCTAGTGAAATTTCCCAGCATCTCTGGCCTGTGGTTTATTGAACTAGTAGGAAGCACACGGACAGACATTTTCATTGATATTGCAATTGCCCATGGTAAATACAAAAGCCTAACACAAAATTAACAACCAGTCAGACATTCCAGACAACTATGATGCTACCCATCAAAAGGGAGTTACGATTGATTTTTAGCACAATTTTGGTATCCCAATCAGATTCCAGCTTGCTTACAATTYCTCTCTGAATCTGAAATAGAAATTGCATTTAATATCTGTCTTCATAAATGCTCTTTAATTAAGATTTTCCTAAATGTCTGCTGAAACGGTATCACAGCATGGTAAGTGACCAACCAAAGACACACAGGACTATCAAATATGAAAGTAGATTCTGGCATGTAAAACTATCAGAAAGATTAGGAAAACATTTGTATGCAATAAAGAATGCTAGGGAATAAGAAGAATAAATCCTTGCTGGAAGTACCTGTCTTAGACAAAGGCACGAAAGACTTGCCCAATCCCAAATAAGAACTTTTCTACTAACAAGTATCAGCACTTAACTGGATCTCGGTTTTTGTTATTTAAAGTTAACAGTAAAGGAAAATCCAGAAATAAAACTGCTTTTACTTATATGAGAGTTAGCATAATTTACTATGTTGGGAATCCCCATAGCTTAGAATAACTTGCTTATATTTTATATAAAGAATAAAGAGAGACAAAATTCTGGACTACCATTGCTCTTCTGACTTCCAAAGAAATTGTCAACATCCAAATAATAAATATACTCATGGCCTGCATTAAGATGCTTAGTATAGACTAGCAGTCAAAGAGAAAGCCAAGCAAGAGGCTTGGGCTGTCTTGTTTCCTGACCACGCTGAAGCCCTGGCTACTACAACTCTGCTACTGTTATCACATAAAATCTCTTCAGAGCACAAGCACAACTCATCTGCTGGGTAGTCCAGCTCCTCGAGTGGGGAGCATCCGACAGGCAATCCAGGTAACCAAACTGAATACATGCAATAATGCCTACAGTCGTGTAAGAAAAACATCTCTCAGAGATGAAGTGTGATACACAGTTTATGCCAAGTTTTGCTTGGATCTGTATACACAAATCTCACAGAGCTCAAAATGACTGTGAACACAAAACAGCTCAAAATAATTTGACTCTACAATTAAGAACCAACTTGCAAATGCACATTAGGGGTCTGCTGGTGTCACCTTGGTCCCGTCCTTAGATCATTCTCACCAGCAAAACCGAAGCCTTACCTAGCAGGATACCACAAGATATTTCATGCTGTCATTTCATAAGGAACTTAATCAGTTTATGTAAAAAGAGATTTTAACTACAGCACCCGCCCACATTAATGCATTTAAGAGAAAAAGTCCCGAATCATTTCTTTAATTAAGCCTTGCAATATACCCCAAATCACTTGGCATAAAAAGAGCAATTAAACCCTGCTCTTTCAAAACAGTACAAAACAAGTAACTGCAACAGCAGGTAGTAGAAGGGCAGTGAGTTTTTCTGGCACAATTAGTTTTTTCCACTTAAGTGAAACAGCCAAAGGATATAAGAAAATAGCCAACAAAATATCAATGTCAAGCATGGAAAGAATCAGTCAAGAGAACACACAGTTTGGTTCCCTATTCAAAGAGGAAGAGAAGGAAAAAAAAAAAAGTGAATTTCCACTTGGAATAAATTCATGAATTAGTCCACTGCACAGAATTCTGGCATTTCCTGTTAGATCAGATCAATATTCTAAAACAAATTGCAAACATCGTTTGCAAGCAGCCATCCTCCTGCATCCACACCTAGGTAAAAACTCCAGAAATCCAGGGGGGGATGGACTACTTGCACAGGGCTCTTCTCTGGTCCTGGGGAGCTGCTTGYGTGCAGCTGGGCAGGGCTCCCAGCAGCACCGCAGTGGCGGTTACTGAACTTTTCCAGCAGATCTCTGCAAGGGCGGGCGGAGGAACAGAATTTTCCATTAGGACACTGTCATCACTAGCCTACACAGGGATGGAGTCACAACTGAGCAGGTCCCACTTCCTAGCTCTCTTGCCCAGTAAACCAACCATTTGTGCAGGGCGCAGCTGGTTTAGACTGAAGCAGGGTTTAAGGACAGGCTTAAGGACAGGTTTCTGCGTATCTAAGGATACGCGAAACAGCTTTTCAGGAAAGGGAGGCTGAAAACTGGAAACAAAATGGAAACTTGCAATAACTTAACAAAGAACTTAAAAACTCCTAAGAGATGAGAGAAAATGTTAAGCACAAAGGTAGAAAAAAGAAAGGAAAACTGTACAAAGCAAGTAAAAGGAGCCTCCATGAAAATCAATCCAAAGTCAATGGGAAAACTGAGCTACAGCTACATCAGCTAGTCCTCAGTGACCTGCAAAAATACGATGGGAGCACTAAAACGCAACTAAGGCTCTTAATGCATTGAACAGGCTCTTAAGGTATTGAACAGTACCATTCTATACAATCTGGGTTGCCAGTCCTACAAAACAGTCTGCAGGAGGAGCATCTCTGTGGTTTTACTTTATACAGCTCTGGAACTGAAAAGTCAAGGGATGAGCAGATCTTAAATCCTCAAAAGAAGCAGGGAGCACTATCAAAATGTATAAAAGGTGCTCATGGCAAAACTCCCAAAGGTGTATTTAAACTGTCAGCAACAAGCTGTCATTCATTTGCTGAAAATCATTAATCATAGTTAACTGCTCCGGAGCTGCAGTGAGGCAATACTTCTGTGGGTTTTCTAAACTCTACAATTTTACAAAATTACACAAATAAAGAAAATACGCCCAATAGTCCAGGACTAGAAAGTACCAAAACGTAGCAAAGCAATTCCAGTAGGTTGCATAACATTGCTACGCTGTGCTTTGAGTTGCCATAAGCTGGCTAAGAAATCAGGAGAGACTATAAGGATTTCCATCCCGGCTGAGCTAAAATGGTTTTAAGGTAAAGTGAGAGAATGTAAAGATCAGTGATCAGCTCTGCAGTGGATACCCTGAGAGAAATGACCAAGTGAGCAATCCACAGAGCTTAGACTCCATTTTGGTGCCAGCTGACGTGCTACGTCTATTAAAACAACTGAATTAGTCTTCAAGCAGCAATTAAAAAATGTCCTCTTAACATGGGACACAGTTCCTTAAAATAAAATTGATGTAAATAACATTTACATCACGACCCGAAAGCCTGCACTTCAGCATGACCCCAGAACAGCAGACCCTGTCTCCTAACCAGGGAGGACACCAGCTTGGCAACAACATATCCCACTTGCTGCTCCAGCTGTGACGTTCCTCCTGATATGAAACCAGATGATGTGCAGGAACCTGCCCAGCATTTAGGGAGGCTCAAGTGAGATGCTGAATCAAAAACACACTGTGTGTTTGTTCTTGACTCCTGAAGTTTAGAAGAGGTCTCTCCACTATCTTCTTCGTGACCAACCACAAGAACTCCAAAGGGCCTCACAACCAGTATCCCTTTTCCTCCATGGTGCACTGAAAGGATCCTGCCCACATTTGAACACATACGTCTTGGTGCTCAAGAGGATGTGGGTAACATGAATTAGAGTCAATAAAATCAAGATGCTTAGCCATTTTGTGCAATAAAATCACCTTTCTCTTCCATAAGATACTGAGTTTTGTTGGCTCAGCTTCCTACATCTAAACATTTAAAATACAGCTCTCCTAATGTATTAACTACTTCCTAATGGTAACACAAACTACTGCATATGTATGCTGGCTGACCTTCCTTCTATGACTGTGTATCATTTGTTGCTTTAAATTGCTTCAAAGACTAGCAGAATACGGTACATACAGTAAATAATGAAATGCCATCAGAGCTCTATGTTCCTTTTATGACTTAACAAGGATGCTTTCAAATTGCAGAAGTTATTTGCTTCGTGAAGAGTCACACTATTTCATTCAACTATCTTAGCCATCTCCCAGCATGATTTTGCTTCTAGACACAAAACAGAGATCCCTGACTGCAGGAGTAGCTAAAATCTACATTAACACACCTAAAGCAAGACTGCAGTTATCAATAAAGATGCGTTACATAATTCTGTGATTTTGAGAAATCTTATTCTACCTAATGACAATGAAAACAGAAAAAAAACTTCTCAAAGGCACAATAGTAAAGCGGAGCCGTTGCCGCATCCCCTTTCGCAGGGGGATTCTTTTGGGGAGTGATGTCCACTCTTCACCTCCAGCATCCACCTGCGGAGAGAGCAACTCCGGAACCCTCAGCTACTAGATATGATCAGGCAAATTAGTAATATTGCTACTGCAGTTATGAATCCATGAATTTTGGCAGGAATATGCAGGAAACACAAAAACTAACCAAGATCACAATTATCTATCCCTGCTAGTGCACAGTGTGTGACGTTAGTGGTACTGATGTGTCACACACAGCCAAACTACCATGCTCAAGCAGCAGAATGTGACCAGTTATTCTTGAAGTAAAATCCATCAATGGATTTAAAAATCTAATATACTATCTGCTGAAAACTTAGTAAAACCAAGAAATACTATTCGACATTTCCTGTCAATTTTATTTACCTCTTCCTACCAAAGGGCGACATCTCTGCATTGGGATCAGCAGAAGACTGAGTTTCAAGTTTCAGCAGCATCTCTGCATCAGCCGTGTCCTCAACTGAGGCAAACACATGTGTTTGCAACAGCCAAGAACCCAGCATCTGACCTGGTCTTCCAGAGCACTATTTGAAAGCTACTGCAGCATTCAAAACAAACGCAGGAAACCTTGACTAGGGCTCTGCTAGTATCAAAGTTGTTGAGGTAGACTGCAAAAGAACAGTTAGGAACTTAATGAGTCAATCTACAACATCTAATAGCTATCTAACAGCTTAAAGGATGATGCTGAGGTAAAGCTTAATAGGCTGGTTGGGCAGTTAAATCCTTTATAGCAATTAAAGCRCTTAACCAACAAGTTCAGATTCCATTTGCTGTGACTGCAAGATTAATATCTACTGAAACTTTAATGAAAAAGGAAGTGAAGCAAGTGGCTTCCGTGGCTTAAGGCTGACAAAAGGAGGTATCTGCATTAGTGTTCAAGAGCTTGCTAAAGAAATTGCCTTTGTTATCCGTAATCCTTTTAATCTTAGCCCCAGTGAAAGACAGGAGTGAAAAGAAAAACAGGACAAACAGTTCACACRAAGGCCACCCTTTATCTACTATTCATGAGGTAGAATGGAAGAATTTTCCAGTCTTTTGGAATTTTATACTGGTTGCCATAGGAGGTTGCCTTTGTAAAGTATTTATGCCTGACCTCTGCAAAGCAGCAGATAGGAACGCAGGGACAGAAAAGCACGAATCCCTCCAGGAACTCCCAACAGCTGCACCCTGCACAGCTGCCTAAATCCAGGGAAAACCTCCTCAGGAAGAGGCAGCACTCTGGGTACCACTGGCTGGGAAACAAGTTACAGCAAATACTCTGGATGGAAAACTCCTTCTCCCAACACATTTTTTCCCTTACTTTGTCAGCCTTGGATAATTTTAAGCAATTGAACCATCTGTCTACTATTATAATAAACTTAAAACAATTTAAAGTACACACTAGGATTTAAGAGGTAGAATGCATTTACCACCTTATGTGAATTATCATCTTGATACTAAAATAGGCACAACTTTATTCCTAAAGTATCAGAATATCAGAATATATCAGAAAGTATCAGAAAGTATCAGAATATCAGAAGTATCAGAATACAAAGCACGTCACCAACTACTCCCATTCTGCTGACTGTTGAATTCAGGATCTTTCTCAAGTTTCTAAAGTTAGTCAGAACTGGACTGTCTGAAATTTTAAGGTTGAGGTTTAACAGACAGAGAGCGTTTTCCAAGTCCTTTCCTCACTGTTTGGAGACTTACTGCAAGTCCTGTTTATTTTTTGGTCCACCAAAAATTGTGGAGGATTAATCTTTGTTTCCTGAAGAGCCAACACCCATTCCCCAACATCAGCCCTTCCATCAGAAGGTAGATGTTTGACTCTCTACTGACTGACTCATGTGCTTGGCCACTTCTCCTTACTCTTTGCAGACATAAGTTTAAGGGTTTTCTTTTTGCCTTTTTTTTTTTGCTAGACTTCACTGCTTTGATTAAGGTCTTAATATTCTCTGTGTTTTACATAAAGACAGCTCCAAGTTAATACCATCGTTACTAACTGGGATAACCAAAAGAAACTTTTTCTTCTAAAATTATCTCCAAATTTCTTCTAAAATTACCTTCAAGCACAGGAGGGCATGCAGTAATGATAGCTGCAATGTGATATAGTTCCCCTCTCATTAAACAATTCTACCTGGGATACCTTGAAGTTTTACAATTTTGCAGGATTTGTTCAGGTGAGTTTCTGTCTATGACCCTCCTGCTAATAAAAGGCCGGGGCAGCTCCCATTTCCAAAGAGCAGGACCAGGAAACTTTACAAACACTGCAGAATTTGGCCTATTACTGGCTTACACTATTACCTTTTGAGTATTTTCTTTCCGTAGATCTCAGACCAGATTGTAAGCACCATTTCATACGGAGCTATAAAAAAGCCTCCATATGATGTTTCTTACCAAGCGAGTATCCCTACATGCAGGTTACAATTCAAGGAAGCCAGGACACAGTCCTTTTGCCCGTACATGAAGATCACTCTTCTAACAGACGATTTCTATTACTCTGAACACAAAGCATACTCAGACTCACTGTGAAGGAAAGTCATTTGTAGCAGGCGTACAGAGGGAATGTTAGAAACCTGATGCTAGGATTAAGAAAGAGTCAAAATATTCTCTTCTCTACCCTAGAGCAAAATTAGCAGCACTTTGAAGCTCTGACACAAAAATCTTCAAAGTCTGCCTAACAGTAACAAGGAGTTTGGGTTCAAGTACACTGTTTAAAAGGGAAAATCTGCAGGCCTGAATAAACTGTGCTGATTTAGATCCAGCCCTTCCATCCCTCCCTACAGTCCTGTGTGGCTCCAGACCTCCCTGGCAGCCTTCCCTTCCTCCGAGCTTTGGCCACAGGATACACCACAGGATTTATATCCAGAGGCAGAGTTTCAGGATGCCAGGGTTCAGCATGAGGTCTCATCAACTTTTCTCCTTTCTGTTTTCACATTCCTTTGCGTTCTCCAAGGCTATGCCGAATACCACAGATTATTGCTACAGTGGTACCTAATCTAACCACCAACCAGGCGAGCAGATAATCTGCTCCTGCTAAAGCAAACACTCTTGTGCAATTCCTATCAACCACCGTCTTGGCCCTCCCTAATATCTCAACAAGCAACATTTATGAGAGACCCAGGCCTCAACCTCCATGCAAGCACTGGAACTGATTTCACATGTTGACTTTCAGGCCTCACACCCTGTTCAGCATTGAACTTGCTGGTTCTCTGGTACCAGCTACCTAAGCAAGATATCACTGCTGCATTTTTGCTATTTATGGAGCGTGTCCAAAGAAGGTCAGCGAAGCTGGTGAAGGGGCTGCAGTACAGACCTTAGGAGCAGTGGCTGAGGGAGCTGGGGTTATTTAACATGGCGAAGAGGAGGCTCAGGAGAGACCTTATCATTCTGTACAACTACCTGAAAGGAGGTTGTAGTGACGTGGGGGTTGATCTCCAGAATAACKACAGGGAGGACAAGCGGACATGGCCTCAAGTTGCAGCAGGGGAGGTTCAGGTTAGACATTAGGAAGAATTTCTACATGGAAAGAGTAGTCAAGCATTGGAACAGGCTGCCCAGGGAAGTGTCGGAGTCTGCATCCCTGGCAGTGCTCAAGGAATGTGTAGATGAGGCACTTAGGGATGTGGTCTAGCAGGGATGGGGTTGAAGGGTTTACAGTTGGGCTCAATGATCTTAAAGGTCTTTTCCAACCACAATGATTCTATGATTCTATCTACTCTATAGGTTTGCTTCTCCAATACCCTGCASTTGGCTTGGATGCACCAGGGAAAAACTGGGTGTAAAATACCAGCATTCTGATTTGGTACTATTTTATGTTTATTTTTGCCCTGTTGAATAGAATTGATATCCTGAGCCATCGATTATCCTAAGTTATCCTTAATAACTTAGTACCCGAGTTATTATACACTGTGATGAATAGTCCTGACTGCATGTTGCTGGAGAAACTTTTTAAACAAGCTGCAAGCAGTAAATGATTGTAAGATGGACTTTTTGTATATTTATCATTCCGGGTAAATAAATAAAAATTTCCTGGACTTTGTTAATGCTTTGTGTGTTTGTGGGCTATTTGTACAAGGAAGTCTTTGTTTTAAACTTCAAGCAAGAGAACGCAAGCACGCTGCTGCTTTTCACAGAACACCCATTCTGTTGCCACATGACAAAAACCCAGCCCATACTAATACTTACTCTAATTCATTAAAGAGTATCTCCTTAAACTTGGCAGGACTTGAGTACAAAGAATTCCAAATGTAATTCTCAGCGTCCCCAGTCCCAGACACTGGCAGCGTTCGGAAGCCAGGCCTTCTCAGAAGGAATGCTTTTAACTTCATCACTAACAGGGCTGAAATTATCGCAGAAAGGAGCGTGTTTCCTTTTTGCTTCAAATACCCGCTGTCCTCAGTGCAATCCAGACCAAGGTTAAAGAAAACTCCATGTTCTAAGTTTGGTGATCCAAATCCTTCAGTCTTTGCTTAGGCAGAACTCCCACTGAAGCCAATGGAAGGAGTTTTGCCTGGTAAAGATAGCTGGATTTGACTGAGAATATAGATGGCTTTAGAAGCTATGGAGAACATGAGCAGAGGTCATTGCTGCCTGTAAGCAGCATGCATTTCTAGCCATGAAAATTATAAATTGCTTTACAACATACAAGCAAACATATTACAAACCATCTTGGAGTACTTACCTTAGGTTGTGGAGCGCACAAGACAGAAAGAACACAGAACTCTGATTAAGTGCCCAAGGTGACACTAATGCTGTGTATATTTACAGTTTTTCAGTAAAACTCTTAGCAACCATGAAAAGAGATATAAAATAAAAATTCATGGGGGAGGGAAGAGGGGAACAAGGAATTACTTGAACATGCAGCTTTGTTAAGAGCTCTGTTCCTCATGGAGGTGCAGTCTGCTCAGAGCTACATAAGGCATGTTGCTACTACCTTTCATTTTACGGCTCATTAAAACCTACAAGATATTGATATTCTTGAATACACCTTATGGCACTACTAGAGAAGTGTGAAAATAACCTGACTTGTTTCAAGACGTGGAGACAGAAGAACATTTCCTAGAAAACAAAACACTCTATTACCCGATGGGCAGCACATCCCTGCTGTAACTCATGGGCTCTGCGCCCCCAGGGCCGGCACACGCAGGCCCTCCCGCACGTGCCCATGCACACAGCACCGGGGCTGGTTCCGTCTGTCCCGCGCACTTGAACAGTCCCAGGCACCGGCAGCACCCAGTTGTGGGGGCTTCACTTGTTCCGTGCATTTCAAAAGCAAGTTTGCACCAGTCTAATGAACTGACAGAAATGGATAAGCTACACAGGTATTTCAGTTATCCCGTAATTTTCACAGAATTGCATGCAATTTTGCTCTGCCAGTAATTACGTAATAGYGGCAGAGTACTATTACATAATAAATAAGATTATATATTTTAAATCTCTGTAACATTTAATGTCTAAAAACAATTTTAAAAATGCATTTATTGTATTGTTCCTCCCCAGCAGGGCTCACTGAGTGTGGGTTTCTAAGAGCACTTTTGTCTTTCTACCCTGCTGGGCTCCTGCGCAGACCTTCTCCTGGGTCGACGTCTCCCCATGGGGGACAACAAACAGGCAGGACAAAAGCTTTCACCAGGCTTCGGTGGAAGGGCAGGCAGTGGAAGCCGAGAGAGCTGGGCTGCAGGGGCCAGGCAGGCCCACATTCCAAATAGGAAGAGATCCCAGCACTGGAAGACTGGAACGTTACAGCTCGTGACGGGTCAGAGCACGTTATGTCCCTCCAGGGAGGCAGTGCACACGGCAGCACCTCGTCATTCACCTCCCGGGCTGCTCTGCTCCGAGTCCTGTCTGCCTCAAGAGAAGAGAAAACCTCCAGCTTTCCAATCTCAGTCAAATTCTTGTATCAAAATCTAGACTAATTATACTGAAGGGGGATAAACAGATGCCAAGTGTGCAACAGGAAACCAAGTCCTATTTCCAAAAACGTGCAGACATGTAATGCATACACAGATTCTCACCTTCCTCACGCACCAGCCTGTCTTGTGGTAAAAGAAATCTCTCAGCTTTGTGCCTTAACATCTTCGAGTGACCACAGGAGAAGGGATTCTCTGGCTCAGGTTCGTCAGACAGAAGCTGTGGCACCCACAAGCCTCCCGTTTGCCAGGAACTGCGTGTGGAACCTGTCAGGACGGCACCGCTACAYGAGCCTTGGACCTCCAGCCTGAGAAGGCCAAGAAAGGGGAGGCTCTGCACTCAGATGGTCCACAGATGCCTTAGCATGCAAGTTTACCATATATAAAAAAGTGAGGACAGATTTGATGTGGGAGATTTAGATGGGAAGAAGATATTTATTTTTGCCACTTGACATAGATAGTGGATTTAAGCCTTTGTAGCACGTCTCTCCTTTTCCACTTGGCAACAGCACTGAATTGGGCTCCAGCATAATCTGCATCCCAGCAGTTACCTTTCCACCTGTCTTAAAAACAACAGAGGAACCGAATTCTGCACTTTGACACACACCACTACATGTTGGAAAGGACAGAGCTTATAGCAATAGGAAACAAGTCAGGAGGAACAAATACCACCACATCAGCCTTCTGCATAACCTGAAACCACTCACTGTTCAAATGATAAATAGCTCCTTTTCTACCAGGTTGCCATGACACACACAGCTTTATGGTCTTATAAGTGTGTTTTTGCTGAAAGGCAAACTTGGATGCACTAAAGCACTTGCTTACAAGCGAAGCCTGAGTGTAACTGCTGCCAGCTTAACAGCAACCCCGGCTCAAAGCACGTGGAGTCCCATGGCTTCAGCCCCAGCGCTCCAGGGAAACCAGCTCCGCAGCCTGGCACAACCACTGCCTGGAAATCCGCCAGGACTGTGCATTGACTTAAGCCCCAGACAGACTGCAAGGGCTGAACTTTAAATCATTTGTATTTCTAATGTACACAAATAAATTTATAGCTGCATAAAAAAATGTCATGCTTCAGGGATTAACCTCTAATAACCTCTCTTGCTCTGTTAACAAAGACATTTAAAGTCTGCCTCTCCAAGTTACACAGAACTTGGGTTAATGAAGGCAATTCAAAAAGAAATAGAGGCCTCATTACATCTAATAAGGGATTAGTGACACGAGCGATTTTTAAGACCATTTGTGGACACTTTGATGCTGCCCTTTGGCTTGGGTCTCCACCGCTTCACCTCAGGTTTCCTCCATCAAGGTTAGTTTGGAACATGTTGAATAGGATGTTACAGAAATGAGTGTCATGTATGACTTGCCAAAGGAAGTAATTTTCAGGATGTCATGAAACAGGATTTTTTTTTTTTTTTTTTTGTTTTTTACAATTTAATAATTTACTGTTCCCTATTCAACAGATGAGGAAAGTAAGGTCAACCATGTAAAGACATCCACCTAGAGACCACAGCTCTCCTTGTGCCCACGGAGGGAGCAGAGCTACAGCCAGGCAGAAAACAGAAATTCTTAATTAGAGCATGAAAATATGGAAGAACATGGGACGCTACCTCCTAAATTCTCACTGCTCAAAAAACTGTAAATGTACGCTGAAAAATACACATGCTGATTCTTTCCTATGGACATTAGTTCTTCCTCACCAAATTTTTAAGGTCATTTCAGCAAATTGCTCCTGCAATTCTGGCCACACAACCAGTGTTGCACAGCTAGTCAATGAAGTTATGGCTTAGAAAACAAGTTAGAAAATCTCTATATTAAAGAGGCACTTTGCAAAACCTTCTTTCACTCTGCAGTTGCTGGATGGTCTTCATGAGAGCTGTCCTGTCCCTAAATAACAAAATAGCAGTATCTCTACCCCAGCCGAGATGTGTGCTGTACAAGATAAAGGAACTAGACTTCTGCCTAGAAAGCTGAAGGCACAATGGTCAGAAGTTCAGCTTTTCACATTAATCTTGAAGACTTTTCTTGGACTAAAAACCTAATTCATATCCCACTCCTCCATTTCCTTATTGAAAATGGCGAGACCTGCAATTCTGAATTACAGCAGTATTTACAAAGCGAGTTTTGATTTTGCACAGCCATCTGTTCCCATGCTCAGTCTGGGCTGCATGGCACCAAACCCTCTCCCATCGTACCTGTTTTCATATTCTTTGCATTTTTCTTCTTCAGTTTCAAATTAATTTAAAAAAAAAGGCCTTAATTCTTCACTACCTGTTTTACTCTTCCATAGCACTGTTCAACGTGAAATGTCATGTCATGTTCGATCCATTAAAATTGTACAGAAAGAAACTGCAACATTTCAGAACAGACATCCCCAAATTTACTCCATCTTCCCTAGACAGTCTGTCCAACACAATTCTTGATGATCACGACAGCCCAGTCTGCCTCTAGGGAGTCCTGCCTGCCAAATTTCTCACAGAATCATACACATTTTCTGAGACTCTACAGCTCAGCTGGGAACCACCCCCACAGTAACTTCTTCACTTGAAAAACTACTATTTTGTCTGAAAATTCCTTTCTTTCATATTAAGTTCTGATCAAATAGGGTTTTTTTGCCAAGAATAAAATTATGAGTAGCTTTGAGATTAAATGCTATTTTTTTCTCTTTGAGAAGGAGGAATCCAAATTAATCTTTTCTTTTTCCTTTTTCTTTCTTAACCAGAAGAACAGATGTGATGACTATTTTTAAACATAAAGTCCATCTTAACCAAGTCTTCATTATTAATCTCAGTGCTATTTGATGGCAAAAAATGCTTCTTCTGATATCTGCACCATAAGGAACTCTAGACCTAATTCATTTTTCATAAACTCCACATGTCTGAAGATGTCATGTACCACAGAACATCTGGGGCTCAAAACACTGCATAACACACTCATAGGAAAAAAACCCTACAAAGCCAGGTTTGCATTCTCATTTAATTTCATTCCTAGTTTTCCCTTACCCTTCAATAATGATATAGCCTTATCACATCAGAAACATGGTTACACATTTTAGAGTAGAAATTCCTACCATCCTCACAAAAGAGTGTTGACCCAAGGGAGGAGAAACACTCACACAAGTGCACAGTGGAACTTCWCCCATGCCTGCGGTTGGACACGTCTTGTGAAGCGCTTTGCTGACAAGGGCACATCTCTGATGCAAGTGGTGTCACAAAACAAACGATGTCTTCATCGATGTGTTTMATTTCAAACCACTGCTGATGCTGAAGAGTACTTACTAGTCTTTACTAGCTGCTGTAACTGTCCTGATTACTGAAAAGGAAGCCTACCACAAAAAAAAGGACGTTCAGAACACTGGTACACATTTCTCCATTAAATATAAGCATACCATGCAGATATAACAAGTTAAAAGATATAAAACATTTCAAAGGAGAAACCAATGACAATCCTACGTAGTAAGACTTGGTTTTGGTGAATCAAGGGCTAAAAGTGCAATGGTTAAACAGCCCAACAGAAAATCAACAACACACAATGCATGTGCTGCAACAAAAAACGTGATGGCTGTAGCTGGATCCCAGTCCTTACAACTAGTGAAGTTATTTTCCCACAGTAAAACATTGGGTCTAATGCATCTCTGAAAACCTAAGGGGAAACACCTGACTGAAAAATATGGAAATAATATCACAAATGAAACTGCTAACCTGAGTTGTTGACTGAACTACCCTTCTCAAACTGACCAGGAAAACCTGCAGTGCTGGAGCTCTGATACGGGGAGAGCTGCTGGGCCACGCAGCGTGGCCACTGTGGCCCCATCACAGGAGCCCTTCTCAAACAGTAATGCAGAAAACCATGAGGCAATGAAGGTTTCTAAACACAGCAGGTTCCAGYTATGCAGATTCAGAGAAGAAAGCTTTCTATTTATTGTGTTAATTTTTTTACCTAGTATGCTAGTTTAATTCCATCAGGCCTACCAGATCATACAGTAATTCAAAAACCAGTTCTCAGCATAAGGCTCTTGAATCTTAAAGCAGTATTTCATCAATATCTGTGTCTTCAGTTCAAGTCACTCATTAAACAGAAGTCTGTATGTGTCTCTGTCCTGCATAGCTCCAATCCCAGCTTCAGGACCAGCTCTTTCCCCTCTTAAATCCTAAATTGAAGAATTAATGAGCATTCGAGAGAAGCCTGGCAGCGCTGCTCCAAGGGTAAGTGGAATAGTACTGCAAAGGACCAAATCTGTTGAAGAATTTGATATCTTTTCAGAATTAAAGTTTGCTGGAATACCACAAAGTACGAGGATATATCTGCATATTTGCATTTTTCTTAAACACACAACAGGAAAATATTGCTTTTGCTTTTTGCCTTTATCTGAGAGTTCCATCCTTCACAAGTCCTGTGCAACTATATTCACAGACTTGATCTCACACACAAAATGGACCTAAGACAGGAAAGCTAAAGCTAACCATCCAGCATGCCACAGACCACACTATCATATGAGAACCTTTAAAATGTGATAGAGGAGGAACAATAAGGTGGAGTCTTTTTCCCTTATGCAGTGCTACTTACCAAACACTCATACAGCACACAATTGAAACACTAGATTTTGACTCTCCCTCCAATGACATTGGTTTCATTTTCAGCCCTGCACGCAGTGCAATCTTGTTGGTAGGGTTACTGCTTCTCTCAGCACCATTTAAGCATCTTTAAATATGATTCAGGGCTCACTGACAACTCCRACAAAAAAGGCTGAAAAAACGTAGTACCTTCTTTTCCACCCCAACACTCAGCGATAGGCTTTTCCTCGTGGCCTCCCTTACACAATTCCTGAGCCGTTTCAGGCCTCCTGGTCCGGAGGAGCTCAGGGATGCGGTGGTTCCTCCTCCTGGCTGAGGTTGGTGTCATTCAGAGCTGGAGACCACACGGCTCCGCAGCCAAGCGAAAGCCGGGGCAAGAGCCTTGCAGCATCAGATCCAACYCCAAACACTTTGGACAACACGAATGCTTCCAAACGTTAGTTTTAAACTACCGGTCCATGAGGATTTAAACTACCRGTCCTATGAGGATTTAAAACGTCTAATTCTTCTATTGCCTCTACTGAAAGCGCTAAGCCCTGCGAATGCTGTGGTCAGGCTGAGGTGACTTGCCTGGAACCAAGAGAACCAGCGAGGGCTCCTCTTTTGGTACCTCTGTTCAGCTCCATTCAGCTCAGGCATCCGAACTGTGTAGGACACTGCAGTTCCCATGAACTTGTAATCTACCCTAGTAAATTTAACCCTAAATAAGTTCATTCCTAARTTCTCTATTGCAATAGCTCAGGACAATAAAAATCTTACAGTTAATGACACATGTGCTCAGCTACTACAGATGATCAATTCCTATACAACTTCCCCATGACAAACAGTTATTTATAACTGAAACTGTATTTTTATTAATCTATGATCTTCAACTCCCATGTCACTAATATGGAGAGCCCTCAAATTTTCATTTCCATGGGTGCAGAGAGAAATGTACACATAAAATATGTGCGATAATGTTATCTAAGACATTCAGGTACAATGCACATGGTATGGATGGTCCTTGGCTTGCACATTCACCTCTCCCAAGTCCTCTAAATTAGATGAAAAACTAACAATCTACAATGCTGAAGTTCTATCAATCAAAAAAGATAGAATCCCATGCTACAGTTTTAACATTGCCATTCTCAAATTTAAAATGGCTTGCACAGAATTTAGTTACTATTTTTAGATCTATTAGTGGTAATATTCACTGCACCAGATGTTTTTTTTCCTTTCTTATGTTGCAGGATACCACATTTATTTCCAGATCCTCCCAACAAATGCATTTACAATTCCACYACTGTGCAGATATTTGTACAACGCATACATGGAAACTTGCATCTAATCACGGCAGGCAGAATTTGGCTAATGGCATCTCTTTCCAAAACCCGGAGTTACCTAGACTGAAATCCAATTTATGTCAGTCTTAGATCAGTGAAAATCTGGCTTTCATCATCTTCCACTGAGCCAAGATTTCACCTTGACRTTCTTAATTTTGGATCTTCTACTTTACTTCCCTGTAATGTCTCCCTAATGAAGTCTCCAATAGTTTCCACACGGTTGATTATTTTTCAGGCCATTTCCCTACTCTCCTCTAGATCCGTGGCCAACTCTTCTCAAAGGAAACACTGTTTTAAGCAACAGCAAGTGTCCATTTCTTGCTTTCTGATTTTGTGCCAGACCATTTGTGATAAAGTAGAAATTTCCCTCAGACTTTAAGCAGAAATATTAAYATTTTCTAGCTATTAACATTCACTGCTATCCAAGAAATAATTCAATATCCTTTAAAGGGAGATTTTGATGTTCCAGGATTTTTTACTTGCTTGGTAGATATTCCCAGCTCTCTCTACAACTTAGAAAACCTCCCAGTCCCAAAATCGGAGTGAAAAGAGAGCTCTTGGGCTACAGGCACTGAAATTTGCTCTTGCCAGTAGGGAAGTGTTTCTCCTTCCCTAAAATACTGCTTCACCAGCTCCAGAGTGCTGATTTAGCAGCTGAAAACAGCTGCAGATGTTAACTTTTGATCTCATCTGCTCTCAATCAGTTCTTAAAATGAACAGTTGCAAGGATGGCTGGAGCTACCCCGACCACCATTCCTTCCAAGGACTAATGGACTTCTCAGCATCACACTACTGACTTCTGACAGCATGGAAAAACAAATTACATGCTCCCAAATACCTCCTACCTTTTCAGTAGTCTGTATCTTGTCTCACAACCAGTCCCTTAATGATTTTCCTTTTCTAAAACTGCCTTTGGGAAAACTTTAGAAGGAYCTGACTATTTTTTTTCCATAAGCAGAATCACCTGTAATGAAAATGACACAACCACAATTAATCTAATGACTGCTGCGTCAGCTACAGAAGCAAAAATGGTGGATATAAAAGAAAATTTTTATCAAATGGCATTTATTAATACCTCAAAAATAAATAAACAGTACAATCTTTAGGTAGCTTTAAGGAGTGAGGGCCAACAGGGAACGAGAAGAATAYGTGATAGATTTATGGACTGATTCTTACTCAGATTAAGATTTCTTTAAAGCATTTGTCTATTGTCATAATCACACAACGAAAATTTAGTATACCTAAAACTATGTCCACTAGTCTGATTTATTTTAAAACACGTTATTATGATTGTTTATCTGCAGTTGAACTAAAATATTACGCTGTGTCCACTGTTCCATGTTTAGAAACTAATTTATCATGATAGCACTAGTTGCTGTTAATATTTCTGGATCTCCCTTGACAGTTAAAAGTAACAGTCACTAAAACAGAAAATACAGGACTCAATCTGGTCACCACTGACTCGGTCTTACCACAGATAATGCCCAAAGGCCATGGGACAACAGCCGGATGCATCATCTCTATTAGACTGGTCTGACAGTAGATTTGCTAATCACTTTTCTTTGCTRATTTCCTGAATTGTAATGAAACAGTTGAAGAGACAGGAACATATCTTAAGACAACTACTCTTTTCTTTGGTAATGCACTGCTCTCCTGAGTGCCATCATATTAGCAGCGATCAAGGCATCATCATCATTGGGGCATGCTTTGTTAGGCACCCCTGGCACAATCCTAAACAACTAACCTCGATGTGTTAGGGAATCGCTCAAACACCTGAAAAAATCAAGATGATGGGAAGTTGTCGTAGAGCTCGTGGTGACACATCACGAATAAGGTGTCCAAGTGCTGTACCACGCTATCCGCGTGACGCAGAGCGGCAACGCTGCTATCGCTCCTCTTGCAATTCATCCAAAGTAGCAAGCAAATCTACATCCAAGATGCTCAGTACCAAAATATAAATACAAACACTTAAAAACACTATTCTTAGTTCAGCAAGCTGTTGTGATGCAATTCCAGGGAGTTTAGCAAATAATCTTCCATTTAACGAAGAAAGAAGAATTTCAGTTTATGTAATTACTGTGTCTGTTGTGCTCTTCTAGAGGATATGGGCTCATAGCTGACATCAAAACTGCTGGTGCCCTTGGCTAGAATACCTTACCTTACTATCACCTGCTCATTCAAGCACTAAAATAAATCTCAGTTTTCAAGTACTTACACGTAAGAGTCCAGCATGTGTCTGACATGTTCTCTTCATGTACAGATGTTGATATACCCCTGATATACTGAATGTTTATCAAAGATATTGTCCCTGCAGCAGTTATTTACAAACTTGTTTCAATATTATACTGATAATATTACACTAAAACAGTGCAAGTCATCTAGCCTGTATGCTTCTAGTGTCACAGCTCTGATGTTTAATTCTGTCAATAACTTTTGATAGAGGACAAGCAAGCTAAGAAACATAAAAAATATTAAATAATAATAAAAACCTACATTAAATAAAATGAGTAAGGAATAAGAAAGCAAAACTGTCTTGAAATGACAACCTTTCTACTGCTACATCATCCTTTACTTGTGATCAATTACATATTACAGTTAGGGTCTTTTCACGAAACAGTCCTAAAAAATGCTTCTAATGATTTATGAAAGGAGAAAAAAAAAATCTAATTTATATATTTTAATAACAAAAGTACTTTCTCTTTAAGATGAAAGTTTTCTCCTCCTCCAACCCTGTCCTGAACAATTTGGGAGGAAATTTCAGGAAAGACGGAATCCAAACTTACGCCGTTGTCAAAAAGCATTTACAGTGCAAGGATTCCTTTACTGACTCCCAATTCACCTCACTCTTCTGTGTCTGCCAAAAAGGTGGGAGTGGGAATTTGTCAAAAAGTTCTGTCTCCTGATAAAACCCTCCTCACAACCCACATGCTGGGAAATTAATACTTGTAACCCATGAAGAAACAGATCAACCGCTGCAGGCAATCACATGGACAGGCAAACCTTTAATTTAACGCTCCCTCATGCTCCACTTTCATGTGTTTCGTTCAGACGGGGTCTTTAAAGAGAAGTGAGGTAGCTGCTGTCAGGGATCTAATTGCTGCGGGGGTGCCCTTGGCTCCCTGAGGACAGCAGCAGGGATGTTTGATCCCACTGCTGTCCTCGGCAGGAGGAGGAGGATGGGGAATGCCCCACTGGGGAAGCAGGGCAAGCAGGGCCCTGGCTCCCTGCATCACCCCCCCTGCACTGCGGTGCCCAGGGCCTGGGGCAAAATCCCCATCCCGACCCCGGCTGGGGCAGTTACTGGCACCCCAGGGCCAGCTCTGGCTCCCAGCAGGTCGCTGCGGGCAGGGCTGTTACGGCACCACTCACATCACACGGTGGACACGAGACACGGGCAGAAGGGCCCAGGGCTGCACGGAAAATTAAAGATAATCTCAGACCTGAGGTGGGGTGCGGGGATGTTATAAGAAGTCATAATACTCAATACAGGCAACCACCAGGAGTTTACAAGAACTTCCATTCTTTTAATTAAACATTTTATGAGTCTCGGAACACATTCCTGTACCCTATTATAGACGAGAGTATTTGAAAAATCAGAGCCTTTTCACATTACCATAAAGAGATAGGAAAACCAAAGAAGTCTTCTACAGAAGAAAGAACTATTTATACACTAACTGCACAGTTTTTAATATAATTATAGAGACTTATTTTGCATTAGTAGAATTTTTCCCTCTTTCGTTTTTTTTGGAGGGAACAGGTTTCAATACATCCTAATATAAACTCCCTGACTCCTAAATTCATCGCTGCATTTATAATTTAACATGTTTGGAACAAATATTAAAATTCTAAGAAATTCAAGATAAACTGTCTATGCCAGAATAAATAAGACCATTTATATTACACTCTTAAAAACACAATCATCAGCATTCAGTTATAAGTGAATTATTATTGAAAAAGAGAGTGTAAAGAAACTATGAAGAGAGTAAATCAGTGCCACTGATAATGAAACAGGATGAGGAAATTTTGTGAACTGCTTTAAGACCAAGCTATCCAAACAGCAAGTTTCTAGAGGAGCTTTCTGAAAAATGGTATATGAACTTCATTTAAGAAACAAATTACCTAATGAATTGCACATAGCCATTTATTTGCTAAGGACTTAATGCATTTACCTTTGCTSTCTAGGGCAGAGCAGGGTGCTCCTGATGCACGTTGCACGAGCCGCTGCAGCCTCCATCTTTTCCGATGGTTAAGGCTCAGAACCGGAGGCCCAAGTCAGGAGGCTCTGGATCAAGGCCACGGACCGGTCACCATCAGGAATGTATCCAGAGTGCCTCTTTCCCACAGGAAAGGCAAGCACAGGCAGGCAGGGCAACAAAGAGCCCTGCAGGAATCTCGGGAAGAAAGCGGGAGTGAGACCACTCATTCTGCTTAATCACAAAGGRGGGAAGGACACATTTGGAGTCATTTTTGCTGCAGTGTCGCTCACTTCTAAGCTGAATGTAGAGCTTGCTGCTGCCCAGAGCTTACCCAGAGGTTTCTAAAGCAGAGCAGCTATTGCTGCGGCTGAGCCCACCGCGTAGCCCCAAGGAGGCAGCGAGGACGGGCCCGGCTCGCCCTGCAGCGCTCGCACGCAGCTCCACAACCCCGGCATTTTCTCATCATGCGGCCCAGTCTGGGGGTATTTACTTGGCAGGATTAGTTTTTAACTACGTTAGGTCTCACTTTCAGATGCTCTGCTGGTGAAGTCAGCAATTACTGCCACATGTAAATCACCATCTGCTTTTTCTAACTTGGAGCAGTGTAATTTTAGAGTAAATCCAAATAACTTTCTACTCTGCATGCTAAATAAATAAATGGTTCAATCTCTCCTTAGATACCAGTCCACAAAGGCTCTSGAACATTCTCATGCTTCATAAATAGAGGGGTTAAGGGTAATGTTTTATGGGAAAATACAGTCAAGGTGACATACTGCTGTCTGCAGAGAACCTGGGAAGCCCTATTAACCTAGGTTGACAGATGGGAATACTCAGGTACAGAAATGAGAAATGATTTTGTCAGCAAGTCAGTGGGAGAAATTACGTTTTCTTTCTCATGTCCTGGCCTCATGGAAAGCCAGGGCTAGAAAGGCTGGTTTCATTGCATCACACCTTGTATTCCTTATATGTCACTGCAGAAGCTGCATCGTCACTTTGAAACAGAAATGAACAGGAGCTCTTAAGAACAGTGTCCGCTACATTTTTTTTTTTTTTTTTTCAACTGATGACACTGAATCACCACTTGCCCCAGTACTGCCCATCAGCCACCCACCAAAACCAACAGATTCTGAAGCAGAGGCCACAGCTGGAATGGAGAGTCACTCCCGCTCCCTTATTCACTTTAGCAGGCAGATTTCAATCCATTCACCCCCTCTCTGCCCAAATTCTCAAGATTTCATACCTGTGCTTAAATAAGCTACTGCATTTATAACAAAAAAGCATTATAATAATCTTTGGGAGTATAGCTTAATATATTCTGTGCTTCTTGTTAATTGTTTTGTAAAGAAAACTAAGTAATATCCAGTATCAGGATATTCTTAAAGATAAGTATCTTTAAGTACATAGTATCCATGTACCTGGAAGGAAAAGTTGCTTCTGTAACAAGTTTACTGGTTACTGTAGGTAAACTATCTGTTTATCCAGACAAATGCTATTCAAGAACTGAAACCCCGCCCCCGAGTCAAGTCAGTCAAGTTCTACAAACCAGATTCCATGCACTTAAACTTGTGCAAAGTTCTGTTCACATATTACACATTTTTATGATCAGTTCCTTTGCAACATAAACACAGAGGCTGCCCTTGAAAGGAGATAACAGCCACACTTTTAGCTAGGGCTGGAGAGGATCACACTCGTCTCCTACAGGAAACAAGAAAAACGTTGGTCTTGGCCAGTGTACAAAGAGGGGCCAAGTTGCAAAGTCAGAGCACGTCGCCCTCAAAGCAGAAGGGAAGCRATCCACAGGTCCACGGGTGGACGTCCCTTCCACTCACTCCAAGCCACTGCCTACCTCAGTGGGGACAGGAAAGCAGAGCACAACCAGACACACGAGGGACAAGYATGGGCAGCTAGGAACCACCAGGAGGAAACCCCTCCATTCGTATTTTTGTAATTTTCTGTTGTATTTCTTGAGTGCCCAGAGTATTAAAATAAGTACAATCTGACAAGAAAAGCAAYTTCTAATTGACTTCATAATCTATCACATACTCATATTTTCATAAATAGAACTTTAAAAAAACCATATACTTACAGATTGAAATGTTCACAGAGGTAAACACAACACTTTAACGAGCACAAAAGGACAACACAGGTTCCTTTTAAAAATGGCTTCCCAGTTATTTTTCCTCCGTTTAGTTCATCATCTGTCCACCACAGGAAAAATCCTAATTGAACAATTTCCTAGAGAAATAATATTTATGTAGCCAAGATTCTGCAGCTGGAACAGGGAAATGCACAAGATTATCCCATGGTCTCTTACAAGGCAGGACAAAGAATTACTGTATCAACAGTGGACACAGTATATTTTTTATTATTTCATTTTCAAAGCCAGCCATAGGAACATAATAAAAGAGAGAAACCCACTACTCATAGTAAAACCTGTACTCTAAGATTCATCGATACAGTAACAAATCGTTTTTCCTATTCTGCCTGGGTATTAGCTGGAAAACTAACAAGAACAGCAGAGTTTAAGGTACTTGGCATAAGGATCACAGTGCTAAAGCATTCCACATTGCACGTTTACTGCACAAACTCATTTCCAGGTAAGAACAGAGCTCTGCTTTTATTCTGCTTGCTAACGAGGATAATTGGCAGGCAGTGCTGCTGCTGCTGCAGGAGATTTGCTCTTTATATGGATCTCTGAAGACCACATGTGCACGCGGTGGTGACAGCAATATTTTCCATAGGAGCCACCGCACGTTCTCCGGCCCCTCCGCCTGCACAAGGTGAGTCCGTCTGAGTTTCTACGCTCAGTAACAACCAACCTGGAGGTTAAAAACTCCAGCGACAACTAGAGGGCAATGATCAGCCTCAGTCACTGTAACCATCAACCCTTTTTTAAGTTCCCTGAGCCTCTGTCGATTTTTTCCCCTTCTTTCTTCTAATTAGATCAAAGTCAGCATAAGATTTCATTTTAATGAACATTTTCTGTGATCACGACTATTACAAACCCTCTTTTTAGAGCACTGAAAGCAAAATGCACTCTGTRTAAAGGCACATGAGTTATAGGGAGCGTTAACCACACAGCTTTGGACTGGAGATGAGTTTTTTTTCAGTTCACTTCCACTTTCTTTACCAGGGAAAGCAATTGCTCTGGGCTTTATTAGGCTTGTAGAAACTTATGACCGAGCTAACAAAAGACAAAGCTCTGGAGCAGAAGCACCATTTTGAGAAGATTTACTTCCCACTTAGCTCCTTTGCAAGGCAGTTCATCAACAAAAAACACAGATTATGGAACAGAACTATCCAAATACTCCTTTGAAATACATAAATGTGCATTACATTTCAGTTAAAGAGGGAGAGCAAGTATCAAATGTACCAGGAGTGCTTGCTGCCAGAGACTTCATAAACTGGAATATTTTGCATCAAATAGTACTTATGCTTGATGAATTATTTCCCAAATGACAAATGAGTAGCTGAAATTTTCTGCTTTGGTATGAAACAAGGACTTGATGAAAAACTGCTCTGATCAGAACAGAAATCTGGAAAACTGCTCTTCATAAATCAAGCAGCAACTTTTTAGAGCACTGAAAGGGCCATTTTATTCYGTCACTTAGATTTTTCATATTAAGAATGCATAAAGTCCCTCAATGATGTGATGTACGGTTTAAAACAGATGCTATTCTGTTTGCCCTGCTAAAATAACAATACAGATACTAAAAAATACATATATTTACAGAGAAAAAAAAGTACATTCTTAAAGTAATGGGATATGGAGTTTCTACCTACTCAAATCCCCCRCAAAAATTCCAAAGTTAAAACTTTTTTCCACCAAGCACACTTTTTTTTTTCTTCCTTGAAAACCTGAGTACGCCACTACGAGCTGCTGCTGCAACCAGCACCTCATAGCTGTGTGTGTCAGTGCAGAACCATCCACACGGCGCAGTTGCCTCACGCGGAGGCAGCGCAGCCGAGCGGCCCGTCCCGCCGCCGCGGTACCTGCAGAGCCCGCCGGAACCGGGAGCCCTTTGCACACGAGGCGGACAAAGGCAGCCCCAAGTGCTCCTGCACGAAACCCCTCGCATCCCCTCCTCGGAGCCGGGAGAAAATCTCCCTCTGACAAGAGGAGTTTTTGACAGACACGCTTTGCTTACCTCTCCCGCAGGTCTTGCTAACGCTGCTGTGTGCGAGTGGAGCAAGGTCAGTATCAGGTAGCTGACAAACATCGTTAGCCGAGGTCAGGGCTACCCTGGAGGAGAAGCCCCTCTGTCAGGCTCCACCAGGCTCTACCAGGCAGCAGCCGTGCTCGCGCCTCAGTGGGACAGCCCTGAGCTCTGGTAGGTAGCGCTCTGCTCCGCGGCCCCTCTCCAGCTCACTCGCTACTAGCAGCAGCTCTGCTGCTCTCAGCCTCTGCTCTGGAGACAACTGGTAAGTTGATCTGCTCATGTAATGACTGCTCCCTGCTGGGGGAGGGGGCTCGGCCGCCGGGGGCTGGGGGCTGCAGGCAGCAGAAAGCGAGAAGGGGAGGGACAGAAATGGTCACTGCCAAGTTATGCATCTGCTCCGATTCAGGGAAGGAGCTAAGAGGTAACCTTTAATGCACGAGGAGGTTTGGCAGTGCCGTATTGACTTAGGCAAGCATGATTGGAGAAACAGAGGCTAGCAGGGCTTGCAAGAGAGGCCTGGTGATGGTTAGACAGCATGTGCTGCTTAAAGGCACAGCACCTCCTCTTCATAAAGCAGCTTATAATAAACAGAACCTTTAAATTCCAAGCGGGAAACAGCCTCTGACTTTCCGGGCAGCCCTGCAGTAGCGCAACCCTGCAACGTGCACAGCCCGACCCTGCGGCCAGGTGGGATTCTCCTCGCGGCACGCGGGGCTGCGCCTGCCTTGCTGACACTGCCGCTTCCTGACGTGGCCCTGTCATCAGAAGCAGCATCTTCAGGAAATCTCCTTTCTTTTTTTAATATCAAATGTCAAATAAAATAATTCCTGATCTAGAACAGCCRTACACATCAGTGACAAACTGCTCTGACCAGCAATGAGGGCTGCAGGCCACAAAAAGCAAGCTGCTGACTTTGGAGGAGGAATAAGACCCATTTTCAAGTGGAGAGTAAAGCAATACTGGCAGCACAGCACAAGTCTGAATCACTCCATCAGCCCCGCAGACCACCGAGTCTTCTCACGCAGGAGAAACAAGATGTTTCTTCCAGGCAGAAAAAGAAATAAAAAATAAAATTCTCTGAGTTGCAGAAGCCAGAGGGCTTCCCTTTTGCTCTATACGTCCAGCTGGCATCTCTGCACAAGGTGCTTTTTACTGTGAAGCTAAGATACAAATATGAACAGAAAAAAAAATGAACCCCAAAAGATTTATGTGCATCACATTCAACCAGAGAACGACTGCTTCATAACATCTATGGGCCCCTCCTTCAGTCCTGTACTCCCTTTCCTCCCCTTCCTCATTTTACTTTTTAATTTCTTCTAACTTTACTACTGCCAACTTAGGTACTTTATCACAGGAATGTGAGACATTATGTTTTTCTTGAAGTCCCAACTCCTGAAGACAAAAAAWCACATTAGATCCTCATCTTTCATGTAAATACATATTTCTTCCCCTTTTGGTTGCAGGAGAAAGCTCAAAAATATGATCCAAGAATAACCTACTCTCCCATGTCAAGGCAGTAAACCACATTAACCCCAAATATAGATACTTGAAAATATCTCAAGATTTTAGGAGGTGTCAAATCAAAAAGAATTTTGGCAAAGAGCCCCACCATTACTGTGATTTTGCATGTTTTATATACACATCTGAATATATCAGACTCCTCCTCCTATTTTTAAACTAATTTCATTAACCAGCCTTTTCTTCTGCCACCAAAAAAAGTGAAAAATTCTGACATTTTTTCCTTCTTTAATATTAAAACAAGTGTGCCCGTGACAAGAGAGTACTTTTATGCATTAGGAAGCTTGCAGAATTTAATTAGGTACAGCTAGACTACCAAAGGAGGACAGAATAGCAGCATTCTTCTTGCTGATAAAAGTCCAAATTCTGCTGTCTTTAATTGAGTAAAACTGCCACTGACGTCAATCGGAATTTTGCTCAATTAAAGACAGCAGAATTTGGCCCAAAGCAATTTTATCTTCAGTTATCGCTTACTCCCAAGCCACGTAATAACTAAGAAGGAAAATGTGCATGGATCTTAGCTAGGGTTGAGAGGCTAAGACTGCCGTTTCCTTAGATCCTTTATATCACAAATGACTGAAGTCATGAATGAGTGAAAATGAATGAGTGAACAAAACATTAGAGCATATTCCTCTCTGAGAATCCTTCTCTTAAGCCTCCCCAAGATACATTTTTAGAAGCAAAATCCTGTTCACTCAATATCAGACTTGAACAGTCTACTGCAAAAACAGTAAAATACATGTTTTCCAAGTATTTTGAACCCTACAAATCAGGATTCTCGCCTGGAGCTTATCCCAGTTCTCATCTTCTAAGCCATGAAAATTTCTTCTCTCCTTCCTGCAATAGTTTCATTTTGCACACTAGCTTTCTTACCATTTCTTCACAGAGGCTTTATGCTGGGAACCAGAAAAGCAAAGGTTGGGTCACCAGCCCAAGGAAAGGATGAGCAACAAGGAGTCTGCTTAGCCAAGGACGCCCAAGCGGGGCAGGTTGGGATGCTCCCTTTTAGGGGTGATTCAGAGGAATCTCCTGTCACAGGAGGTCCTGGGGCTGCCTCAGAACCCACAGTCTTTGTTAGGACATCTCTGTCCCTGGGAGCGTGTGACAAAAGGAGGAGGGATTTTTTAAACATTAATTGCAGTATTTTGGCTAGCTCTTTGAGGCTTGTTGGGAAAAGGAGGGGCACCCGGTGCATGCACTGTTTGTGTCAGTGGCTCTTTTGGAAAGAGGGAGATGGAGTGTGGGAATGAGGAGACAGAGAGGCAAGGGGCAAAGGCGGGAAGGAGTGTGAGGGAGGGAGGCAGAGGACAGGGCAAAGCTGGGGTGGGGACAAGGCAGAGAAGGCGACAGAGAGAGGGACATGAGGGTAATGGAGGCAGGGAGCCTCGGGAGGAGCCGTGTCCCTCGGCGGTGGTTACAGCCTGTCCCCCGAGGTGCAGCCCTGCGGAGCAGAGTGCGGGACAAGCTGCCCCCGAGCTGAGTGCGGAACAAGCTGCCCACCGCGCCCAGCGCTCTCAGGAACAGCAGCTGGATGTCACTGCAGCCCTAACCCACCCCACCCATCCGCCCCTCTGACCCATGTGCTGCAAAGCAGAACCCAGTGCCAAAGCCTTCAGCTTCCAGGAGGGGCAGCTCTCTTACCCTGTTCCTGCAAGTTCAGCACCCAGGCCCACGGATTTTTCAGCAACTCTCCAAAGTTTCTCAGCAACATCAAGCCCCTTTGAAATTAATGGTAATGAATCTTCTGCGGGCTTTGAAAGAGCAGGGCCTGAAACACTCCCGGCGTTACCACACTYGGCTTCATACCTGGTCAGGCTTCTGAACATCACTGGCTTTTGGAAGGGCATTATTTGCAATCACAGCTCTAACTCTTGTGGAGTGGATTTCTAGGGCTCGCGGATGTCCACGTTAATTTAAAAAGGTGAACTGAGAAAGTCACAACACAAAAAGGCAAAATAAAATGACCTTCCTCTCTTGCAATTTGTTGTGTTTCAAAACTTCAAGATGCTGCAAAGCGTGATTATCTGTTCATCTGTACTTTGCAATACAATAATCTGCACTTCAATACTGAAAACAAACGTTTTTTGAAGTCCTTGTACCCTTAATTACAGACCCGAGCTTTGCTGGAAAGGTCAATTCAGACATAGTTACAGAGAGCATAATCTGCTTCTAATCTGGGTCTCACACAGATCTTGAAAGCAAGGAAATATCAAGTAATCACTGGTTTAAAACTTCTGCTATTTTATTCTGTAACGTGAGCGCATGAGAAGTTTATTTCACCTAACTCCCAAAGAAGGACAAATGTGTGGAACACTAAGCAACGTAGACACTACAGGCTCTTCTAATATTTTAAAAATTAGTTTCCTTATTTAAATGATAAGAAACTAGATAAGAAACTAGCATATCGGAGGAAAAGCCTAAGGTGGGGAAAAATGACTGTATAGTAAGAGAAGTATAAACTACACAAGATGTGGAGGAATARCCAGATGTTGTTTTCATTTTATTTAATTGTGCATCTTTTAAAGTTAGTGATCTACTGGCTACTTGCAGGTTTCAGCAAGAAAAGTCATATATACTTGATAGATTTATGTGGTTAGATGGCTGCCATATTTAAAACTGTCAGATAGGCATTTCCAATAATTCTCCCAGTTCATTGTTTGCAGTAGCCTCTGAGCTCATTATTCAGATATTCCAGGGGCACAATAAATGACTACTATCCTTCAGTCTGAAGCACTGAGAGACAATGAACATAAAAATTCACTCAAAATTTCCTGTATGAGGCCCAGGGTTTCTGATAAAAATACATTTCTCTTTATTGGAAGACCTGCAACAGAGAGYAAGCCTCCCGCCTCGCGGCRCGTCCCTCCGCGCAGGCGGGCACGTGGCCTGCAGGCAGGATGGGCACCGAGGAGGATGCAGGCAAAGGCACCTCTAGCTGCCAGGCTGCTCGGTATTCCCAACCAGGGCCATTCTGCTCCCTTCCCACTGCCCACTTCCCTGCACAGGCAGTGGGAAGGGAGCTGGGAATTCCCTACCACATCTGCCACTTCCAGATAAAATATCCCTGCTTGTAACTGAAGTCCTGAAAAAGCCTTCGTGCTTCTACTGAATCTGCCTCTGATC
The DNA here is from genome assembly GCF_003342845.1 of Nothoprocta perdicaria. Classification (NCBI taxonomy): domain Eukaryota; kingdom Metazoa; phylum Chordata; class Aves; order Tinamiformes; family Tinamidae; genus Nothoprocta; species Nothoprocta perdicaria. The sequence continues at coordinate 103,221 of NW_020454239.1, forward strand.
AGTGTCTCTAGCTGTCCTTGACCAAGAGCAAATGAAAAACAGATATGAGCACATACGGAAAAGAAATATTTGAACTTTTATATATGCCATTAAAAACAAACAAATGAAAAAGTTCGTTTTATAGGGAAGTCCAAATACGAGGTGTTTATTACAGCCTGAAAGTTTTGCATATGGAGCTTTACTAGAACGAAGCCCAGGTACTAGGCACCTTAGTAGAAAGGAGACCCCGAGCTTCAGATGGATTTCAGTGCATCCCGGTATCTTTTCTTAAAGTTTTATGTCAACCTAAGTACTTCAGATACTAGTTTTTTTCTAAGTTTCAGAATCTTAATATGTTTATTTCAGTTCAAAAATTATATTTATAGATAAAGCTGCTGCTGCTTGTCCACTTACATTGTTGGATGAAAAAAAAACATTTAAAGGGTTAATTAGGCCCCTAAAAGAGTTTCCTCTCAAACTTTGAAATATTGGCTTGCTAACAGAATATACTGCAGCACAGGACATTATATCTATGCACTAGTGCTAGGGATGTTCCTATTTTTATGTCTAATCATTTTAGGATCCTACCATGTATTATACACTATGACAAAGGGATGCCATGAAAAAAAAAATCTTTAAGTTTTAAATAAGTTGTTTTATATGGTCCATTTTTTTAATTAATCAAACTTTTCAATCTATCTTTTTAATTTAGTCTATTTCTAATTGTTTATTTCCCTTTCTAAACAGAACAATTTTTTTTCCTCAGTAGTTTCTCATCTGAAAGTCTCTCCCAGTTCTAGCTTTTCAACTGTTTCCAATATTTAAGGTTTTTGTTTTTGTTTGTTATAAGCACTAGAGTCCTGTGGAAAATGCATTTTTTTCCTGTGGAAAAAAATTTCAAATGGACATTTGTACATATATAGTACATTCCTGCTTAAGTTTAATCATTGGCCCTTACTCAGTGACTTCAGCAGTAAGAGGAAGCAAACACCAAATAATCATACACCAAAGGAAGGGCTAATTCTGTCTCATTCAACCCCTCTCTCCAGTGTAACATCGGTGCTGAACTAGAGGTTACTTCCGATGGAAAACCAAACACCCAAACAAACAAAAACTCCTGCAAACCCTGAACATCTACATGCAGGGACAATTTTTATTTTCAGTAGTTTATAGAAACACCAGGTTTATTCTCCATTCTTCAAAAGGAAAGCAAATAGCTGGTGTGTCACCAAAGGAAATGAGTGCACTTGGCTGAAAACTCGAGATTTAATTGCAATCCTGACTAAAACACACTGGATTAAGCATTCATCCTGAAACCAAATACAGGAAGAAAAGGAGGAAAGATTTCCAAAGTCATTTCATTACACAACCCGGATACCTCAAGTGAGCAGTCAGAGAGAACTAATCTCACAGTGATATTACTTGTACTTTGGGCAGCAATCACATCTCATCCTTTCACATTTAGTCGTAAAGCTCCTGAGCCGAAGATGCATTACATTCCCCAATCCTCCCTCTGCTGGATTTAATTCTATTTTCCCAACTCACCTCCTCTTCCAATAAACCTGTCTTATCTAAGTATAGTTAGCACACATGCCATCCCTAATTGCATTGCAAATTAAAGGAATTAACACCGGCCTAGGTCACAAGTCTCCCCTGTTAGGGGCTAAAGGATCATTTGTCATCACGGGGGTCCGTGCCAGGTCGAGGTACACAGCGTACCAGGCAGATCAGTTACACTGGAGCTGCAGCAAACCAGGCATGAACCAGAGGCAAAGTTGGAGTGCAAGAACAAGGCTCATCCTTTCCTGCAGGGGTATCCTACACGAAAAAAAAMCATCTCTTTTTAATTAAAAACAAACTGTTTATCTTTACTATCTTGATGAAAACAAAAGTCTGGGGGAAATCTGATGGCTTAGATAAAAGATTTTGGGATAGATTATCTTATAAATAAGCTTGCTTTAAAAGTAAGCACATGAAACGCATGTTGCCATAGGATGCACTATCGGCATATGTGGAGTCTTCCAGTTGCCTGGACTCTGGACAGTGGCTGCACATGCAGACAGCACTGGGAAGCGCACAACAGATACTGGGACACTGCTCTGCTTTTCTAGGCATCTTGCAGATATCCACACACAGGACTGCATGGTTGAAGTCCATAGTATAAAAAAAAAATGGAAATTGAATACAAATCTAGCTTATATTAAACCCCAGGATTCATATGCTTTGTATTAATTCTGCAAAACATGAAGTCCAAACTAGATAACAACAGCCTTAAGCTCWCTCATTCATTCATACGTCTTTTAGATTTCATTTATTAAAGGATCAGCAGCTCACAAAACTGCTAAAAAGTTGTGTAATCAGCTGATAAGCTCGGAGCACGTCCCATATATTCTAACTTGAAATATATCCTCCTGAAACAGAGATCCAAGACAAGTTCAGTACTGTCAAATTTTCTCATGGGATAAGCAGCTTATCTAAATTCAGAAACATTTCTCTCCTAAATAAGGATGAGAGTAAAACCCAAAATGATGTCGGAAACACTTAGTTCTTGAAAACATCTGACAAGGCAGCTAGCATGACATTTTATTTTTACCCAGTGTGTACAGTTATAAGCTAAAAAAACCTAAAGCTCCAGCATGCTGTGTAACATCTCTAGGGAYTGGAACAAAATCTGGAGTCCAATTTGCTGATAACAAGTTTTAAGGAAATGTAATATAAACCCTGAAAAAGAGGACTTCTTAAAAGGCCACATGGAACAAAGGAGGAAGGGAACCTTCTCTGCATCTTCCGAAAGGCATAAATGGGGCAGATTACTTTATCCTCATACTCCCACTGTCTACATGGTTAAAGCTAGCAGTAACACCAGTTCTAATCTTAAAGGCCCTTGGAGGGACATAAAATTCGACTGTTTGAAAAATCAGGCTGTAAAAGCACATCTGTGCAGCCAACACCATCACACAGCTGGAAAACAATCAGAACTCCACCAAAAAGCAAGGGAAAAAAGCCACAGAAAGTTGCTTAAGTTTTGATGCACCAAGAAACTCCAAAGATTCCCTGCCCAATTCCCAAGCTGTTCAGTACAGTAACTTCACATTTGCATGGATCATGTCTTAAATCACTTTCAGCCAATGTTTCAGGGAAGACTTCCTCACAACGAGCTATTTCTCAAAGAGTAAAACATTTCTTTTTGATATACAGTTCCTCACATGCATTTACATTCAATAAAATGAGTAATGGTCCTCACCAGTTAGCTATTCTTCTGGTGTAGTAGCATTATAACTTTGATGTTCAATTGGTAGCATATTTTGTTTAGAACTGACATATCTTTTTGGCAAAAAAAAAAAAAAAAAATCTCTTATAAAATGGTGATATCTTCTGTAGGAAAAAAATCTCTGGTGGAAGACAGCAGAACTTAACAGGYAACATCATGCTTACACCTAGAAAAGCCGGAGTTTAATTTTTTCAAGTTTGATTTTTCCAGACCCACTGCTCTGATGGATAGGGCCCAAGCGGTAGCAATGGCACTTTGCCACAGTTACCTTACCATGGCTGCTGAGCATTTCCTCAGAACCACCAAGACAAGCGAGTAACAACCAAGCGCTGGTGTTGGGAAAGCTCTGGATGACAACCATGCTTCCATGGGAAAGAAAATGCTCTCCACATTCAAAATTCCCATGTAGTGAAGAAAAAATTCAGTACATGCATATAATTCCATATCTAGCCTTCACGCCATTCCCTGCCAAGGCAGCTTGGCAAGCAGCAGAGCTATTCCAAAGGAAAACACACATGGCCCCCTCAGCCAAGGCTCCTTCACATTCCTCTTGCGACACCACAGCAGCCCTTCTAGCTACACCTTTTGCACACAAGGTTTCCAAAATAAAGACCTAAGTAGAGAAAACTTACATCCCTACCAATAGTTGGTTTTCACCTTCACGCAACAGCCATAGTGCTGAAAGAGCTGGTACCTGCACAAGCACAGAAGGGGATACACAGCTTTTGAGCTACTGCTTCTTGGCTTTTGAGCTGCTGGTTCTTGGCCTGCTTCAGTAAAAAAGGTTGTTTCTCTTCAACAGCAAAACCACATACGATTTCCCAGGAAGAAAAAAAAAAAGGCAAAAAACTAGACTTAGACTGTTATAAGATGCTTAAAAGCAACCATCCCACAACAGAAAACAGATCTCAACTAGACTTTTATTTATTTATTTAAAATAAACAGGCATGCCACAGGAGGAATGGGGACTGTCCAAAATATGGCAGAAAAACTAACATTCAAAAAGCCCTTTCCCAACAAATGTCTTCTCTAACCATGTTTTTGTTACGAGTAGTTTAGCACATTGTTTTCATTGGAAGGATGCACAGATTTTTTAATCCAAAAGAGAGTCAACACATCATGCTTAATTTAACATTTCTCCTAAAGATTGAAAACCAACAGAAGAGTTGGATTGGCTGCAGTGTGCTGCATCTTACACAAAGCGGACAACAAATATTGTCATAACTATGGGTCTGCAGCGGGAAAAAAAAAAAAAAAAAAAAAAAGTGTTGAAGAGAGCACTGAAGAGAAACTGAGAAACTGAAGCCAAACCACACACACAGAACCACAGAATGGTTGAGGTTGGAAGGGACCTCTAGAGATCATCTAGTCCAACTCCCTACTCCAGCAGGGACACCTAGAACACATGGCACATGGTGGCATCCAGCTGGGTGTGGAAGATCTCCAGAGCAGGAGACTCCACAAGCTCTCTGTGCAGCCTGTGCCAGGGCTCTGTCACCCTCACCGTCAAGAAGTTCTTCCTCTCATGGAGATGGAACTTCCTGTGTTCCAATTTATACCCATTACMCCTTGTCCTGTCACTGGCCTCCACCAAAAAGAGTTTKGCCCCATCCTCTTCACATTCTCCCCTCAGGTATTTGCACACGTTGACCAGACCCCCTCTCAAACTCATCAGTGTGATTCAGATGATGCATCTGATTCTAATGTCTTGCTATAAATTCAAGCCGTAGCGTACCCCTCAGTGAAGACTGCTTTTATTATTCATATCAACCACATAATGCTTAATGTGAACATATATATGTTCAACCTCTGTGGGCACACTGCAATATAGAAATTCCCACAGATAAACAGAGCACATGAAGGTATTTAATTAAGGAGAATAAAACTAGTAGAATAATAGCTAAAGAAAACATCACTTTTTCCACAATACAGAGTTATATTATTTTTCCCTTTTTAAATCTTGCATCACATTTTTGCAAACAGAATCAACATTTTTAGACTAGTTTTCTGTCACTTCATATAGCAGGCTTTTAGAGTCTTAAAAGTACACCTAATTCTGTCATTCCTTATTTGGAAAAGGAAAAGAAAAAAATCAAACAAATCAAAATTCTTGAAAATGGTCTTATAGTCCCTCTTTGATAGATCAGAAGTTGACCAGATAATCTTTTCTTTCATATTTACAAACCTAATTAAGTCAAGCTTTTAAAAAATATTCAGGATTTTTTCTGCAAGAAAAAGCTATCTGGTATTAATTCTACTTTCTGCTCATAGCTGATCTCAGGGATCTCTTTTTAACTTCAAATACACACTCATCAAGCTCGCCCTGGCAAGCTTCCACGGTGGTTAACAGGCACACATTCTGCACAGAGCTCCGTTCGCTCCCGGTCAAAACATCTGCTACTTGCTCCTATCAGTCATGGGACAGATGAAGAAAAAAAAGCTGAAATCACGAGATAGCAAAGACCTTCTTTAGCCTATTTAAAGAAAGCAGGGATGATCTCCCCACCACCCAGGTGTCTGGATGTAAACCACTCCAGATACAGCCACCAAACACAAACGATACAGGATTTGATTCTCCTCTATCAGCGTGGTCAAACTGTGCCTTACGCATCCCTTAGAGGGATTCAGCACTGCCCCTCATTTTGCTGAGGCCATTTCCCAAAGCTGCCTCTTCTCCTGGCTGGAGAGAAGAGCAGCTGAGCGGCTCCTCTCTAGCTCTGCACTTTGCTCAGCCGCAGCGCATCTTGCTCCCGTACTGCAAGGGAACACATGAACACAGCTGGACAGCTACCTGGCAATGCACTGAAGACGTGACTAGAGCTGTCMGGTTCTGTCACGATGTGTCCGGGCCTCATGCATTCTGGCAGTCTTTATGATCTTAAGGTGCCCTCTGGGGAAGCTGCTTTACTTCTAAAAGTGCCTTCTCCAACCATGTGAAAAGGGCTAGTGTGAGTTYGTAGCACTCGCTTGAAGTGCTGGCCATACAGCTGGATGTCCTGGACAAACACACAAAGCCTTCAGCTCTCTCAGGCCAACCTTTCCAGGAAGAAAAAAAAAGGACATATTTTATAGCAAAGAGATGAAGCTTGAACATATGGATGCCATAACTAGTACAGTGCTAAGTAAACAGAAAAGGACAGAAAAGAACAGGGYAGTCCATGCAATTTCTTCTCAGGAAGATACACCCATAGACACCRTATCAACCAATCCAGCTAGCACAGGCATTAGCAGTCTAATGAAAAGGAGCAAGAGAATGCCCCTTGCTAATCTTCTAGCCAGCAGGAAGCATAATATCCTCCTGCGGTAAGAAAGCTGGAAGCCAGTGGCCATAATAACAGAACAAATTAGCTTTATTGGACTGGAAAGTTTATGATTAGCATGGGAGGTCTGAAGTCTGCTGATCACAAAAAAATAACATTTCACTTTGATGCATGTCTATCAACTCTCACTACATTAAAATATTTTCCTTTCTAAATGTGCTTTTCAGCTGCTGTGTCTGGCCACCACCTGATCTAAAAGGAAAGATCTTCASGCTGTATAACGTAATGCTTGTCTGAGCAGCATTGCGTGAGARTTGGCAGTAATTATTGAACATTGTAGGCTTCTAGTGGCATAAAAAGACTTAAAATTAAAAAAAATATAAATATCAAACTCATTTTTGGAAAATAGGTGTTAAAATAAAAAGCACAAGTCTTTTACTTGTTTAGTAGTTTACGTTAAACTACTGAAAGTTAATCATAAATTTTCTACCAAACGTATTGTAAATGATCTGTGTGTGTACAGCATCTTATATATTCTCTGGGCAATAAATCAGACACAGCAATCAAACTGTATGATGCATTATTTTTGTTGAGCTTTGGTGTTTGTGATAAAATGATACTTTATATAAGCTAACTATGTGTAGGTATCTTCACTATTTTCCAGCCAGAGGCAAACAGTTCTTCACACACATGCCAACTCAGTCTAAGGAAATACACGTCTTGAGAATGAGCCACAGAGAGACGTGTAGGTAACGTAGGTGTTARTCATTTACAGCTTCCCGTTTTGTTGCTGTAAATCTCTCCCTCTGTTTCTTACTCATCCTTTAGTAAGAGAAGGGTTGAATGTGGTCCTGTACCTATAGGGACTTKAAARACTTGYTCTAAGGTCTTAGCCCTAGCACAGTCCTTTYAAATACAGGTGAAATGACCTGCCTKTGTCTCTATAGCTACACGTGTTCTCTTACAGCCCAACAGGTCTCTCCAGGCAATCGCAATAGTTAACAAYTCTGCAAAGACTTCCCAAAACATCTGAACTAATTTATGCATCACATAAAGCAGTCAGAAGACCAAGGTATGAGCTGCCTGCGCTGTTTGTTGCTATTTTCTTTTCTAAAATGCCTTACATGATTTCCGTGATAYGAGTAGGCCTTTTGTTACTCTTGCAGGCGTTACAAATCTCTTAGTACTTTCATTGCATCATCTCCAATCCTACAGCTACTCTGTGTTCAGCTCAGCCATMTCTGTACATCTAAGAGATCCCAGAAATCAGTATTCACATGAGAAAACTCTGTAAAATTTTAAGTGAAGGGATCTTAASAGTTAAAAATCCCATTAGACAGTTGAAGATCAGCTTCCTGAAGACTTACTTGCCAAGAGCAGCTGTCATGTTTCTGTGACTRAATCAGTTAGCAATAATTTGAAATGTAGGGACCTTTAAAGTACAAATGGAGGAAAACGAAAATTATTTGAGACTGCTGACATTATGAAAACAAAAAGAAAAAAAAAGATGTGAAATATTCTTTGTCACAGCTGAAATAACGGCTGGACATGTTTCAGGGAGAAATGAGGGTAAACAGGGGCAGTAGGCATGAGGGTAAACAGGTYGAGTAGTCCTCAGGGGAAACACTGGGAGTAGGCCCGAGGGTAAGCAGGGGGAATAGGCCCAAGGGTAGACATTGGCAGCAGGCCTCAGGGTAGACAGATCAAATAGGTCTGAGGGTAGACACTGGGAGTAGGCCTGAAGGTAAACACTGGGAGTAGGCCTGAGGGTAAAYATTTGGAGCGGGCCTGAAGGTAGACACATCAAGCAGGCCCAAGGGTAAACAGATCAATAGGCCCGAGKGTAAAGAGAGGTGAAAAAGGCAGGTTACAAGTGATAAAATTATCAGAATTTCATAGATTATTGAAAGTCTTAGAGGTTACAGAGCCTTCCATTTGCTTTACATTTTACACCCACTCTATAGATGATACCAATAGAGAACGCTATTAGCTTAAAATATGAAAGACATATAATACATACACATAAATCATTTCCTTTTCAGTTAATAATTATTTGTTTTTTTTTTGTCTCCGAAGTACAGGTCTATTTTATCCATGGCATACAATTAAAATATATTGCAATGGAAAAAAAGAAGAATATATGTAAGAAACAGCCTTTATAAACCAAAAGACACACTTGCAAATTTTAACTAAATGCTTTGAATCACCTGTGCCAGAATGTCAAACAGAGAACATGTCTGGACAGGACCCAAGATCCTGGCCGACYAGAATGAGCCAAAGCTGAGTCACTTCTGTGGCAGAATAACAGGAGCACTTGCAAGAGTGACACTTCACTAACATCAATATRAATGGCTTTCATCTGTATTTTATCCAGTAATTAAAAATGATAAAGCACTTCCACTGAGCTGTGAACTTTTACCTTATTTCCTAACAGAAACTTTTGGGAGGCAGTAAGATTTTCCCCATACAGTAGGAAAGAGACTGCAGGTATAAATCATACAGAAAAGCAAAGCATAAACTTATAGCAGTTTCATTAAAGAGGCTGTCCTTCTTGGTTTGCACCTTCATATCGATGACAATGACCTATATAGCTACTGGGTTAAAGTCCTACACACCCTCCAGAGACTCTTCTACAAAAAAAAAAAAAAAAAAAAAAAAAAAAAGAGAGAGAGAGAGAGAGACTAAAAAAACTCCACTGAGTTTTGAGTCTCTTCAGTTCACTGGAAGTTCTGCTCATGACATATGGAACCATTGCTCAAGATTTCCAAAAGCAAAATTTCATCTTGAATTTCAAATCCAAGGTGTCATAATCAATACTTAGCAAACATTAAAGAAAGGTTGATGACATTTGTTAGTCAAGAAGCCTCTTCTTCCTTGGGGAAAAATTCAAATGTGCTTGAATTTTGATAAAACTATCAATCCTACTGCATAKCAAGACTTTTTTTTTTGTTTACCTCTGCCAGTATTTTGGGAAAATCTTTCCAGTAAAACAACCTGGGCATAAAAATATCCTAAAARCATTCCTGTGTCTGAGTGGTTTCATGTAATCAGTATTACCTTTCTGCGGTGTTTCTGAGATTGTGCTACCACCTGTTGCCTTTTACATGCAGGCTTGACATTTTAATTTACAAACATGTTTTAAACTATTTGTGGATTTTGTCAATTCTTATTTAAACGTTTTTTTTTTTTTTTTTTTTTTTTTTTTCCTGTGGGCTGCTTGGATTATCTCTACAGGAATATCTATACAGTGCTTTTTGGACAGATACAAATCTGTTCTTCAGACTGGTCAGGAAAAGTGAACTCAGCAGCTCCCGGGCACAGGAGCAAAGATGCAACCGTGATGGGCTACGGTTGTTGAGCCTTCCTAGCAGGAGGCAGGCTCAGTACCGGTGCAGCTAGAGCACAAGCTGACACGCTCCGTATCCATCGGGCACCATAACGTCAGTGTAAACTGAAAATAAACCATTCTACTGTATGAGACTTTTGGCAGAAACCTTTAGACTGGATATCACATGCACGCCTTGGTCGCAGCATTGCTACTTAACCAGAATCTCTTAAGAGACAAAAAAATAGCGGAAAAACTGTAATACTTAAGAAAAAAACAGAAACAATAACAACAACAACAACCCCCACATCATCCTCTGGATCTGAAAAGCATGAACTCATTAATAAACCGTTAAAAAGTTAACATTTTGTATGCAAAGTTCTGTCAATTTTCCTGACATGGCCAAAATAAATTATGTATCTATACCATTTTTTTTCAGATTTTGTGCTTTCAACAACTGACAAATAGCAATGCATTAAAATCAGTAGTCCAGTTGAAAAGCACATTCACATTAGCATTATATCCAAGACATAGCTCACAAGTTACCGACAGAAGGGTGCCATACTTCCACTTACAGMGGAAGCAAAACTAATTATTAAGCAGATTTCATATGAATTCCTTCCAAGTTGCTAGGAAAATACARCCCTACCTCTTCTGTGTGATCATAAGGAAGTTGCATCTGATTGATTCTTGCAATTCATTTTTACTATTTTTTAAGGAAAAAATGTTTGAAACAAACATTTTGAAATTAAATATTTCTACACTACTGCAGTAAAAAGGTAGAATGATTCATTCTGACCTCTTCCTGTCAACAAGATTCTGAAGTCACAGTTCTCTGCAGGATACTATGATATCCATGCAAACACACATTCTGACAAAGTATTTAACTGATTTTAACTTAATCAGCTCTAACTTTCAACACAGTGATATTCTGAATCTTAATGTGATTCAGCTCCTAAGGAAAGAAACAGGAGACTGACTGCAGTCAGTCTGGAACCAAGTACAAACTCAGAAAAAAAAATATGAATAGCAAATTTTAAATATAACTTTTTCCATTTATTAAGATGGTATGTAATTGATATAAAAAACAACACAAAATTGAAAACCTGAAACTCACCGTATCTTAAAATTCTCAAGAAATATTTTGGCTAGTCCTTAGGCTGTTCTTTCTGATGAGCTTCTCTCAGGCAGCTCTACGATACTGCTTTCATTGGGAACAGCAGTGCAGGCTGAACTGAAAGCACAGGTGTCCTCATTTACAAGGCTCTGGCTTGATTAGCAGATCAGCTCTGCTGCAGACAAATTAGATTTTTTTGTGAAGGAAGTGAAAGCTTTGCATGCACCAGGAGTACACAAGGTGCACGTAAGAGTCTAAACCAGTTACTGGTACTTTGGATGGCCTTAAACTGTATGTGTGGTGTGAACATTCACTCAGGGCACTGAACTAAACCTCATCCAAAATAAAACCTCYAAAGTGCAAATGTAGGTACCTAAGCACCAGTTGTAACTGATTCACTCCTGTTGTGCAGAACTGACTTGCTAATGTCAACACAGCCCCTTTGTTGCACTGCAGTCTTCCGTGAGCAGGAAGCAAATCTTGACATACTTTTTTTATTTGTAATTAGAGAAATATGAACCACTCATGGTTTAAACACGTGTGCCTGAACAGCTCTTAAAGGCCCTTAATAAAACACAGGCTTTCATGAAGAATGCAGACTTACCAACCTAGTCACAGACTCCTGTGTCAAGAAACTGTTAATTCTGGCCATAAACATCTACAGAATCAGTGCTGGGCAAGCATGGATTCTAAAATGACCTTAGAACAGAATCAACAGATGGCCTTTGTACCTGCATGCAGAGGATAATAAAATTGCACTTAAAAGAATCAACTAGCAAACAAAATACAAATAAAATATATTCTTCTGAGTCCAACTTGTAACACTTATGCATGGAGGAACCAAGGAAGGAACCTGTATCCTGATTATTACAGTGCCAATGTTCTGGCCTGGATTAGCACCTACTCCAAGCAATCCTGTACAGTCACCATCTTCAAAAACAAGGAGGGCCTCAGTGAATACTGCCAAGTGCCTATTCCCTAAAGTCTAATTAGGCTCTTGTTCCCTAATCACACCTATGGCTATAATACTGGGATACATTCAATTCCTCCCAGCATGTCTGGATCAGTCAGAATTGCAACCATTGAAGTCTACTGGTTTGCTTCAGCAGAAAAGCAGACTGGAAAGCCTCTCTGCTGTTTGCATTAAATGAGCATCCCCCATCACCTGTAGTGGGCAGTTCTGCTGGCAACGCAGTGCACAGGGTCCACGTTCACTTCCCAGGACATTTGTGAAAGCCACATTTCTTACCCCGTAGTCCTTAACGACACTGTGATTTAGTATTCCGTTTTTAAAATTCTTTGTTCAAAAGTGGAGTTGAATTAAAAGCTCTAGCAGAGGAGCATGAAGGGAGAATATTAAAAATAGGCAGACTGTGAGGGATTAAAAAGCTCTGGCTTAAAGACTGAATTGTGTAATGAGCTGTGGGACTGAGTTCAGCAAAACATTCTGCCATTTCCTATTCTTCACATAAAACACTGTCATTGAAAAAAACAGGTTTAGTCTTGCTTAAGGACAAGTAGATACTTTGGCTTTTATGGCTATAATTCATGTTCTTCAATAAGTGAAATTACTTGCCTCACATCTTCCAAGCATGATACATATTCAATACACTGGTACCTCACTAAAATATTACCAGGATTCTTCCATGGAATTTCCCATATGAAAAGCAATATATGCCARTATTATTAATACAATATGCCTTACAGATTTATTACAATGCTATTAATTCAAGTTATCAGGAACCATAGATTTATCGTATTTCCAACTGAGATTCTTTGAATGATTTTTAAGAATTCTGGATTTTCCACACATTTGCCTTAGGTTTGAACTGGCTGATATCCAACACCAGGGTAAACAATACCCTTGAATAAAAGCTAAACATCAAGTAAATTCATACAAAAAATATACTGAAAGAACACTAAAGTTCTGGCTTAAATTCACACACATACACACATTTAAGTTAAGAATCAAACTCTCAATATCTAGTCAAAGCAGGAAGAAATGATAGTGTTGAGAAAATATTACACAAATAAACATCTACTCCATGCTTTATGTTCTATTATAGTTTATCTTTCAGTGYTAAAGCATATTTTTAATACTTTAATATTATTTCTGAAACCTGTCTACTTGTTAAAAATTCTGCATATTTTACCRTACTACTGCTAGAATTTTAGAGAATTTAGCAATCAAACTATGCTCAGCTCATCAGATATTCCAATAGGATGTTATACATGACCAAGGCTTTGGCACGTACCAAAATCAATGCAAAGCGTAGACAAGAAGTCGTTTGTTGCAAAGCTTCTGAATGTGGAATCAGTAACCAGCTGTGATGAGAACGGTGGGGACCTTTTCCCACTTTCCGAGAAAAGTAGGTTCAGATGGTATAGGAAATCTGCTCTCACTTGTTGCATTTCAGATCAAAAAATTTCACAGCCCATGCATATCATAAAAGTTTGCATTTTGTCTTCAGGATCTATTAAATGCTGTTCTGGTTTAACATAGTTTTTCCCCTCCTACCACTCCAAGTTGAGTTTAAGGAAAATTAGTTCTCATAAAAACAATATTTCCAATTAAGGAAAAGACTATTAAAGTGAATAGCTTTGCTAATATGAAAATAAATTCCACACAAAAGAGACAAAACTTTTTAAACTATTGTTTAAAAAGGACTATTGCTAATCAAGGAGTCGGACACATTTGGTGCTTTCTAAGTTCTGGGCTTGTTTATCTATAGAGCAGGTTTTGCAGTATGTATTGGTGCCACTGACTGCTCTTTGACGTTGGATTTATTTGTAACAGTAACTGAATATTAAATGCTGCATGGTCTTTTTTAATGACAAAAGTTAAGCCTGGTTTTAATCTCAGCAACACTTTTATAAATCAAAAGCAGTTCTACTGGAGCATAAGTATAGAGGTGCAAATCTGATTTGAATTAAATAAGTCTTATTTATACACGTTATTTCTCAAGAGGTACAATCATAAAAAGGACTGATATTAAACTAATGCCATAAGTGAAAATAAATCAAACACATTTTTGACATATCAAAACCCCAAACTTACAAAACTAATTTTAGCAAAGTCCAGTAAACTCACTTTCCTGTGTATTTCAGACACAAAAAGAATATACTGTGGTATTTGCATTTAATTTATTCTTGACATCCAGATTTTAGTCAAAATCCAGTCGCTTAGGATATACTGAGTAAGCAGATCTCTACATGGAAGCAAGCAGCATAAAGCTCCCACTCTACAGGTATGTGGCTTCATCTCTTGCTTTTACTTATCATTTGGGCACACTTACTACAACCTTTTGTAGTTTTTCAGTCCTGGTAGTGTTATATGAAACAGTTTAGGAAACCATGCACTACATCAAACCATGAACTCTAAGTGTAATTTCTGGGGAGTAAACTTTGCACCAAATAAAATGGGAAACACCTTTTAGGGCTCACTACCCGAACACTGCGCGCTTAATCTGAATGTATTTATTCCTAACACTGTGGCAGCCTCTCTCATTTTACTGCTGCTGCAACACTCTCTCTTCCATTATTTCAAATGCACAAAACTGTGTCTAACTACTGTCTACAGCAGGTTTAAAAATGTTACAACTGTAACTCTTGCCGAGCTTAAATGGCACTTCAGAAAGTCATATAGCCTATCAAAATGTTCCTCTACCTACCTTTTTACCATTTTCATAAGTATGAAGTATAAGTATTTCCAGTATGAAAGCAATTTGGCTACGTATATGTAAGTTAATGAAATACAACCTTAAAGAAAAGGGAAATGCATTCCTGCCACATTCCTTCTGCAAGTAATTAAGCACAGTTCTGTACTTCTCAGAGATTCAAGAATAAAACGAGCCATCAAAGCCTGCTTAAAAATTCAAGTTCTAAAAAGATGAAGAGTCTTAAATTAAGAATTAAGACTCAGGACTGTGGGAAACATAATTAGTACCTGTTTCCAAAAAGCTCTGGCTATTGCAGTTTTCCTGAAAGGTGCTGCTGGGAAGGTAACCCGCACACTTCTGAATCTCACCTGTTCTCAACTGTTTTGACATTGTTCTCAAGTGAGAAGCAAGAGCTGTCACGGCTTGTAAAAAGCTYCTGTCAAAAGCCTTGATCTTGGTAAGCGATCAGATTAATACTTCTCAGAAGTAACCCGGATTTGAGGAAAGCTGACATTTCGCTGCTTCAGCCCCTCTGTGTCTGTGTACATACCCACAAATTTCAAGCTAATGAGATTTTTAAAGTAGATAAGACAAAAAATGAACTACGACACCAAAGCTCCTAAATTTAGATTCATCAATGAATTCCATTTGTTACTTTAATGAGAAGTCCCTGGCTAGCACACATCTCAYAGCAGTGAAAACTCTCACCCGCTCCTGAGGTAACGGCCGCGGCGGAAACGGCAGCACGCTGCAATGTAGTGGAGCATACACTATAGTGACCCAACTCTCTTGTCACGGCAAGCAATAATGTGCTCTAAACGACCAAAATAATGTGCTCCTCAAAAGAATAAATCTGAACAAAAAGTGTACCATGCATTTTACTGTTTCTTCTTCTCCCAGGCATTAGCTCTGTTTTTCCATAAAATGGTGGCCCTCACCACCATTGGTCTCACCTTCCATTCCACCGGTCAGCTTCCCAGGCAGTTTAGTAAAGTTTGTGATGACTCTCACTAATCTCTGGTTCTCTTCCTCTGATTTTTTTCATCTTGCTGCCTTGTGCTTGACTCTTGTGCACTTGGTTTCCTTGCTGCTTTACTTTTGCACATGCTATTTTTTCTTTTCTTCTTTGGCTACATCTGTGTCTCCCTAGTCCTTTTCCCCCAAATATAAAACGGTTCCATTCATCTGGACCCTAGTCACTACTCCATTCGAGAAACAAATTCTGTTCTAAGAAAATAAAATGGCATTTTCCATGCTGTTTTCTGGAAGTATCTAACAAGCCTCGGATCCCAGATCGTTCACCTGGACCTCACATACGCTGCTAAGTGGAGCAGGGAACTACAGTCACTCCCAACATTAACTCACCAAGAAACTTGCTGATTGTTCCAATCTCTTCATAAAACATTAGGAAAAGTCTCTTGCCAACAGCTGCTACAGTTCATCTCTACTTGTATGCTATAAAGTACATAATGCTGTGCATAATTAATATATAATTAAAATTAGCAAGGCCTGTGAGTCCCGCTGCCGCACTGACAGCKGCCAAAATGAGCAATTACTGCATATGAACATAAAAGAAATGCAAGGGAGAGGTCCCTTCAGGGAAGAGAGCTTTTTGACTGCTTTGAAGGCCATTGACCTCGTTAAATTCAAAGACTAATCTTAATCTGTAGTAGCAAATCTTCCCACAGCATTTACGGCCAGTCACTGCCCTAAAGTGTAGAGTCATGGTGATCGAGAGGCATGAAAATGCATCTGAAGGCAAAGCTCTTCCCTTCAGCAACTAAGAAAAAAAAATCCCATGTTTGTTACCTATTTGCTAGCAAACAAATCCAAAATATTCTGAATTTTTATGTGTGTCTCTTTTCAGACGACTGCGGCCTAATTACATTCTGAAACCTCAAACTAGAAATTCAGATGGAGAGTCCCCTGTCTTAAGGTATGTAGACTGTAACGAGCTATTTTAGATTACCATTCCTCAACCAACTAGCATTAAATTCTCTCACACTTAATAAATCTACCCAGACCACTGACGTCAGGCCAACTTAAAAACACCAGCTTGTAAAAGTCACTAACGTCACTGAAGAAATGACACCATCCCCTTCCGCTGGCTCTACGGATGGGCAGCCGCCTCTGGGAGAAAGGCACAGCTGGGAAGCAATAGCTTCTTAAATTGTCCCAACAGGAATCAACCAAGCTAGTTTGGAGACACTTTTAAATTTAACCCGAAATATGTACTAGGTATTTTATGAAAAACTTCAAAACAATCGGTGTCCCAACTGGTTCATTATTTGGTTTTGTTTGAAAAAAAAGAGAAAAATAGTAAGACGCAAAAAGCCACCTCCCTAAGAGCAGATAATGAACTAGAGCATTGTCTCAAAGCCTGAGAGTGTGACGCCAGGCAAGTATCAGTGTCGGCTTGTTGAAAGTGGACGGGCGCTGCCAAAGAGCTGCTCACCTCAGCACAGGGAGCGGGGCCTCCGGGCGGTGCCTGCAACGCGGCTTGGAGGAAAGAAGTGGAAGGACCAGGTGTAAAGAGAATATGATCCGGACAAGGTGCTTCTCACAGCCGTATTGTATTGAGAAATAAACACACAGTTCAGAGAAACTGAACTATTTCAGAGAAATAAAGACACAGTTATACCAAAAAATCCTGTTTTACAGCATCGTTAAAAATTAAAAAGTATAAGAAAACCATCCAAAAACATGCGGTATATAATCTATTTATTACACATGCAAAGGTTTTCCCTATCACAGACGAGCTACCTGTTATATATACTGCACTCATTAACCTGGTATACAAATCACAGAGAAAACTTAATGGTGGCAGAAAAAAACCAGAAAGATAACAACTTAGTGCATTATCACTGCATCAAAATTATTAACTTACTTATGTCCAACACTGCCATACTACTTAGAAAAGACTTCCAGACATTTTAAATGAAAATATTCTGCATCATTCTTCTGAATGCAATAAAGGTACTATAAATGGAGTCATGATTTTCTGTAGACAGTGAAGTGCTTAGGAGTAGGCAATGTTGGATAACAAAATGATAACCTTTCAGAATAAAGTTATCCGAACTCCTGCTCATCAGCAAGTTTCTTCTCCAAATCAAAGTTGGTATAGAATTACTATCTTTAAACCATGGGAAAGTGCTTTCTGCATTAAGAGAATATGACATTTGCACAGACCTGCATCAGGCCTGTGAATTACAAAATTAATCCTTGCCACACAGCTCTTCAGGAAACCCAATTCTGCAATTACTACTCTGGCCGACAGATGGTTGACACGTGTAAATTATTTTTTTCAGGTTACCTTTTCTTACTTGTATTTTTTAATCTCACTGTCAAACTTCCAGCTGCTAGTTGAGGATTTTTTTTCTAAGTTGTCTAAGATAAGAAATCAAAATCAGAATTATTAAGAACAACCTTCTTCTACAATGTCAGATAAATCATTTAATTAATTTTTAAATTTGTTTAGGTATGTGAACGGATATGTTGTGCTACATGCTTAGGCACACAGCTCATCTCAAAGGAAAATAGTCATTTATCATGAGTCAGCTAGATGCAGTGGGCAATATTTAAGGCTGCTGAGTCTAATTCAGTTGAAGCAAGGCAAAGGTTAATTGATTATAGTGTTCCTGCCTTGAATAAAATACCCAGGAACAAATACACTTCATCACCATCMAAGGACTGATGCACAGCAGAACTGGTGTGTCCACAGTGAGAAGGGAGAGAAGTGGAAATGGCATTGGGAACAAAGAGGCCAAAACTCACAGAGGTAGAGGAACGGGAATAAAAACTAGGGTAGGTACCCAGGACAAGATCCACCAACCATTTTACGAAGAGGGTGCTGAGGGTGGGGAGATGAACACAAAATACTTGGTAACTTTGGTACCTTAAGCTGTGAATGTGCTCCTAACAAAAGAAGATATTAACATATTTGTTAGTTCAGGTAGTATACTGTGAAGTTACATTATACAATAATAGATGAAGCTCTCTCAAGACTTTTATCTACACAGTCTAAACAGGTAGGGAGGGAAGAAGGCTTTCTTTTTTCCATGCATTGGCGTAAGTAAAAGGAAAATATGTCTAAATATACCCACTTATATTTTCCCTTATACTATAAATCACGTCTAAACACAAATGTATAGTCACAAAACACATGCAGTATTCTACCAGAATGCTAACCTGGGTAATATTCAGCTTGTAATGAAGTCAAACCAGTGACTTGTTTAAAGCTCTGCTTGCAGGAGCGTTTGTAGCAAGCAGCCCCTGGGCCAGGGTGCCCTGCCAGGAGGCTCCACACAGCTGCAGAACAGCCTGGATTGAGGGCGCCATGAAGCCCGACGGCAGCTTCTGCGACGCCTGCCCCCACTTAATTAGCCGGCACTCGGCAAGAACGGCTCCAGATTCCACCACTCCTGGAGGAATTCTGCAGCTGTTGCATTTGGATCTGGAACGGCTGCAGAAGCTTCCAACAGCAGCCTATATGAGCTCTTAGAATATGTAGCTTTTCTGTTCAACTATTCTCTGGCTTCGAAATAATAAATTCTTATGGAGACAAAGCAATTTGGACACAGATCAATTAAAAATAAAAATAAATTTAGTTTAAAATAAATTCAGTGTATTAGGAGTTCCATTCAGTGTATTAGGAGTTCCTTGTACCACTTCACAATTACTACATTTTCATTAGAGAAATGCTAACATATCTTGCATTAAAAAAAAGAAATAAACTGTACATCCTTTTAAAGCATGGACTTATCATACAAACACTCATTACACCAAATTCATAGTATAAAAATAATTTTGGTGAAAGGATGCTCAGTAAATTCTTCAACCTTGGAAGATGACAATAAAAAATAAATGATATATAATTAGTTGGTTTCTTTGAAAGCACCTGGAACTAAGTAATTATTATTTCCTAGATGAGAAACATTGTACTAATCTACCACAGAGGAAACAATTGGCATTTCTATGACAGAGAACCACCTAATTAAAGAAGAAAATTCTCCCAGCTTATCTTTCCAAAGCCTCCCTTTCTGCACAGGACGGATAGCAGGCTGATTTCTTCTTATGGACACAATCACTCCAAACCGGTGGCCGGGAGCACCTAGGCTGCTGTATCACAGCTCTGGCCACGTGGGGGGCACGGAGGTCCCTGGAGCTGCCGTTTGAGGTCTGCAAACGGCTGGAAAAATAACTCCCATAGTTTGGCAGCTGAAAAGTGCATTCCATTAAATAATTACACTTGGTTTTGCGTAAAGCAGATGTTCTCAAACTAGGGTCTGCTGCCCCATGAGATCAGTAAAGGCCTTCTGGGGGTCTGCAAAGTGCCTGGACTTTCCTTGTAAAGTTTGAACGGTGACACGACCGGGCTTGATGGGGGAGGAAACGGTTGCCAGAAAAGTCAATTCTTCAAAGACTGAGGAAATGCTATTTGATTTCACCGTATCACATGAGTATAAACTGAAGAGCAAAAGTGTTCACATTGTTTAAAATCTGAACAAGACTGATTTTCATCTTGCCATTACAATGGAGAAATGGAGAAATAGAAGCAAATGCTTATTCTGCAATTTAAATAGGTAATGTTTCTTTCTGTAGGTAATCTTTATGACAACAGATCACTCAATTTAAGCATATGGCACATTATAAGCTGTGCACATCTGCCTTGCAAAGAGATATGTGAAAGCAGACCACACATTTCAGCCCAGTTTCTCCATACATCCAGTCAACCATTTGTGGTTTTAACCAGTAACAAGAAAAGTTGTTCTGGTGAAGAAAATCTGTTGTAATAATCAACAGAACCATTGTACATAATTACAATGAGTWAACAATGCAGCTGTCAACTGCAAAACCAAATACTTGACAAATAGGAGGGTTTGAAAGAGGAGTCTCCGTTGTGGTTTCCCCACTACTGCCTGTCCAATCTTCTCCCTTACATTCCCACACACTCAGCTTCCCTTGTGCAGTAGCAGAGGAAGCTCCATAAGGTCCTGACTTTGGGATACGCACTAACCTAGGTGCAAGGAAACCCGGCCTCTTGATCCAATTTTATCAGGTCAGAGGAACAGAGAAAAGGGGGTATCAAACAAGGAGAGGGGCATTCTGGCCATCCCCTTCCCAAGCACAGCTGGACTCTGTGCTCCAAGGACAGAGCAGCCGGAATCACTGAGGGAGCACATGAAACCTCTCAAGGCCTTTCCCCAGCCAGGGCAGCCATGGGCACTGTCACACGAGGCCCCGCTTCAGAAAGGATGCAGGGAAGGGCAGGGCTGCCCGTGAACCCAGCCTCACCAACGGCATCTTCACATCCCACCATCAGCTCACCGCGACCRAGCAGGGAGATCTCTCCCTAAGGTTTTTTTAAACCACATATTTCGGCTTCCATCCATGTGTGATGCATCACTTGAGCATTTTAATTAGTATAGCTGTGCTTAGAACAGATTGATTTGTGTTACAATGCTCAGTCAGGAAAGCTTCAACTCAAAGCACTTAGGCTTGTACCTAATTCAAACTATGCAAGTAATTCCATTGCTTTTAGTCGGACTTCTTACTTGCTTAGTTAGGCACGTATTTAAGAACCAGGGCCCATGGAAGCGCAATTGTGCTGTTTGGCCTGCGCCCAAGTACTTAAAAAGAAGAAAAAGAAAAAAAAAAAGGAAATTAGGAAATGAACAGAATGGCAAATAAACGTTCAGTAAAGTTGCAAGGTACAGCAGCTTTTTAGGAGGTGCACAACATCAGAAGCAATTCAACTACACTGCAGAAAAACCACAGCAATCTGCCAAGTGTGCATCTATTCACTGGATTCCACTGAGCATACTTACTCAAAAAAGGCGTTGGAGTCTTAGCAGCTAAATGGAAAGCCAATGCTGGGGTCTGCAGGCACTTCTCCAGGGGCATTTATGGAGTTTCACGCAAGTCACAGGGTTATGAAGGAACACTCTTGCCCAGCACTGCTGGGCACTGCCACCCTCCCTTCTCTGTCATTGGCTGAACTTAAGATATTTTTATAACAACATATTTGAGTCTAAGTTTGGAATAGAACTTCTTTGCTACATTCAACTGGATGTGCTTATTTAATAYAGAATTTCTCTTTTGCAGCTTAAACTTCCACAAAAATTTAATCTCTCTGGCTTCTTATTCCAAGTAAAGATTTACCAATCTTTAAGTGAACATACATACTTCTACAAAACATGGACACGAGTTTCTAATACTAGATGTTAACTGTGAGGCAGTCTAATGCAATGCCTCAGGTGACACGGTTCTACATCCTCATATCTGCCAATAATGCAGAGCTGCATATACCAGTTTCTGCTCTGGTGGACCCATAACCAAAAATTTACTGCCATTTCTACTTAGTTTTTTTTTATTAATCACAAAGTTCTCTGTCTGCTTCACAGAAATGCAAAAGGAAGACAGTCTAGATGAACTTGAAAAGAAGCATATTAGGTTTTTCCTTGAAAGTGCAGCAGGACATTCAGCTTGGGAATAATTATTTTGAAGCATTTGTGATAAAAACGAAAGAAATGAAAGGCTATCTTAAAAAAAAAATAAAATAATAAAAAAATAAAGCTGCTAGGATGYTGGTAGTGACATTCTGTTAGCGCCCCTCCAGGTCCAGAGTCACACTCACTAAAGACACCGCAACTCAGAGTTGTCAGAATGTTCAGATCCTTGTTCTAAAGCAGGGAGAATTGACCTGAACGGGGGATAACTCTAAATTCCTCAGCCTTTTCCATGGGAGTTATTCCATGCTGAGGCAAAGACGAGCAGAGGGAAGTGTTCGATAGCCAGCTATGGATATCTACCTGGAAAGTGGGACTGACTCCATGTAGCATCAGTACAGGGAAGGGATATAGGCAAGGGAATGGCTCCTACCCTCTGATGGATACCACCACATTGGGGGTACCAAGCAGCATAGATGCTGGGGTATTTTTCTCAAATGTATGGGCTACAGTTCCAAATACCCCTGAATTCACTGAAGTACAGAAACTGAGAATTTCAACTACCTCTAAGGCTGATCAAACACAAAGATATTTATGAAAATACTGCTTTTTCAGTGTTTTCCACAGGAACTCCTTGAAAGGGTTGAAATAACAAAGTTATAAATTAATCTGATTTAAATTAATATTTATTTTTAGTTTAAACATTGCAGGTTCTGACCTCTGTAGCAAGTCAGAGTGAAACCTGAATATCTGACAGTTCAAATGACAGTTCAAACACCCAACAGGTAAGCTCTTTATCCCTTACTATAAAATAGTTTGCAGAAACTTTAACATGAGAAGAACAACCTACAGAAAATATTTTCTGAAGGAAGTGGTCACAAATTGTAGCTCTCCTTAGACTTTGGTCAGCAAAGCTGCACTGCAGGAGAAAGCAAATAAGATGAACTCATTTTTTAACAATGACTCATCATAAAAAAACAAGCCCAAAGCTTTCCTTAAGCACTGTTCTCAATGGCTAGTTGATAACTCAGTGCAGAATTGAAAACCAACACAACTGCAAGATGAAAGCCCTAATACTTCAGGTTCATGGAAAGCACACCCTGACTTGCTTGTACTGGCTCCCGAATGATCCTCACAGAACTTTACACAGTTTTAAGTGTCTGGTACAATTGAGGCTATAAGCATTAGGAAAGATTCTGTTCAGCATAAAAGTCAATATTATTGAGAATTTTAGTGGCCAAAAAAAAATACACTTCTAAAATAAAGTTTTAAATTAAAAATAAAGCAGTAAGCATTTAAAGATTTCATCAGTCCAGTTTTTATGTTGCCTTCTTTTTTCTACTATGGTCTCAAAACATAAATATTTCTACACCTTCACAAAATAGTGTTCACTCTCAAARATATCCACACCTCCAAGTGGGGAAGAGAGGTCCAGCTCGGGAAAGAGCACTCGGACCAAGCGCTGCGTCTCTCGCCCGGCTGCTCTGCTCTGCTGCCCTACTCACCTCCCAATGCAGCCGCCTCCGTCCCTCTGTGTCCGAGGCCACCTTTGCTATCACGCGTTGAACAGTCTTTGCCAAGCCCATTGGAAAGGTTAAGCAACAACAGGACACCCACATTTTAGAGGCTGTACAGCCATRAGCTGCCTATAGCCTGGGTAGATCTAGTTGGTGACTTCTGCCTTTCATGATCTCCTCTGGGGCTGCTGGTTCAACAACATGGAACGTGGAATGAGCAGTTAATATATAGGGAAAAGTGAAATGGTGGTATCTGCATTTAATTCATCCAATTTGATTTAAYAATTCCGCAGGCAAGGGAGGAGATGGCCACAAAAGCAATTCTGAGCAGCAATCCCATCTTCGCGCTGCACCAGTCCAGTAGTGTCCCCAGCAGCGGCGCCTGCCCCTGGGGCCACACAGAAGTCCCCTGCAACCCCCCGCAGTTCAGAAGTCACGTCYGTCACAGCGCGACTTGGTGCTGGCAGAGGGGCTTAACAAACCCCGAGCGCGTAACACAAACTGCATCTGCCACATAGAGCGAACTCTAAACAAACAAAGCCCACAGCAATAAAATTTATTTGTTTTCATAAAATTCTATAGGCTGTAAAACAATATCCTTGGGCAGGTAGGATTTCCACAGGTCAGAGACTTTTCCGTCATGCCCCATTTCTTGAAACATGAACATAAATTGGAACAATCCCTTTAACATGAAGGCTGGCCTGGCTGGCAGATTTAGAGGCACTATTACACAGCTATTTCCAGCTTAAGGAATGCAGATACCTCACGCTGTTTCTACACAGTCCCCTGGATCCGGTAAGGGTTTAAAACCTAAATGTTTTGACGCTAAGACCGTTCCAATATGTGTATTTTTCCATTCAATACTATAATAATCTAGTTTCCGAGTAATAGGTTCACATAAGGTTATCCTAATCTATAAATTTTCTTCCTTCCCTCCAAATATTAAGATGAACTTTGCAAAAATATAAAATTATCTACTCAAAACAGTCTCATTTGCCTCTGTTCATATTTTTATTTTTTAATATAAGTTTTAGTGAATGTGGCATCCCTCAAATCTTTCCAGATTTTATATTATGTCTTCCTCCAATTTTACTATTGAAGAAACCTTAAAACACATTTTCATCTAAACACTTTATAAGAATACTAAATAATGCAGCCAAAACACATACTAAATGCTTAAATGTGTAAACTTTTATGTAAACTTTTAAAGAAGTAAAGATCAGCCAAGTTCTACTTTAGCTTATGCTATTCACAGCTTTTAAGAGATTTCAAGAAATACAACAAAAAGATAATTGGTCTACCAACATAAACCCCTGAAAGAAGTTTTGAAAGCCAAAGTAAATTCAGACATAGTAATCCTTGGGTTTAAATATTAAAGGCGGTGGAAAAAGAAACAAAGAATGCATTTCTACTTAATCAAAAAGCATTAAAACATATCATTCACTGGAAAAAGCAGTAACACAGCATAACAAAGAA
Organism: Nothoprocta perdicaria; assembly: GCF_003342845.1. NCBI lineage: Eukaryota > Metazoa > Chordata > Aves > Tinamiformes > Tinamidae > Nothoprocta > Nothoprocta perdicaria. The sequence continues at coordinate 128,273 of NW_020454239.1, forward strand.
AAAAGATTCATTTGAGTTTTCAAAATTAATTTAGTTTTGAATTTCTGTAACTCAGACTAAGCAGCAATGTACTCTGCAATATTCCATGCACATTTTTTTCAAACTTTTTTTTTTGTAGAATTATTCATAGCTGTTTTAGCCATTGTTTTCTCATAGAATAAGAAACCAAAGCAGAGCAACATCTTTCACTCAGCTAAAAATTTGTTTACTCCSAAAAGAGCTGCCAAGAAGGAAACAACTCACTCATTCATCTCCCTGAAAGAAGAGAATTGCTAAAACAAAAACACTTCTGTTCAAGTATTATCAAATATTTTTAATGAGCACTCTTAGCTAAGTGACACATTGGGAAAAACAGAGATCTCATGAATCTTGGGGAGGCTAGTGGAGAAATCACAGGTCCAACCATCCTTCAGGCTCACCCAGGAAAATCACTATCCCAAGCTCTATCACTGAGGTGTATAAATCCCCTTTAGCCTAAAGCAGTTTTCAGCAGCAGCCAGAGAACGTTTGAGCAACATGGCATTTTGCAAAACCACCTTTTCCAGCAAAGCCAGATTACATTGATTCATAGAACCAGATGGCAAAAACTTGGTTGAGGAAAAAGCATCTGCTTTACGAGCACATAGGTTTTACACTGCAGCAGGAACTTCCATTCAAAATCATTATCCTCAACAATTCTTCACATTTTATAAGAGGTCCCTGACATACCTGTGAGACATCTACATAAACTCATTACACTTGCAGGCAAAGGTTCACATCTATCTACAGAAAATACAGGACTTTAAAATGGACGTAAACTGTGAGATGAAGGGAGACAAAGTGCTACCTAACAGACATTAGCAGCTAGGGAAGAACAGACTTACCTTACTTWTAAGTAGTTTCTCAAGTACCTCACTGTTATTTTACAGTTATTTTTCATACTTATATAAGGAGCCAAACTGATAGGTCCACTGCTGCTTTTGTCATCCTAGGTGCTTGTGTGCTCCGGCACCCCAGCCCAATAAGCTAGACTGCACATCAGCAGAATCAGTAACAGCCCAATATCTGTAAACTCTGCTAAATGCAGAGACCCTAAAGGCCTCAACATTTCGAATTTCTCCATGCCCAACACGCAACAAATGGCAGTGATCATTGAAAGCAGAAGCACAGCTCTAGCATGGAAGGGGAAAAGGCAAAAAATCTGTAAAAATACTTCATGCTTTATAAAAGACATTTCTGTTTTAAACTCACGTCCCCCTGCTACGAGGTAGATACAAACATACTTATGTTTCTAATGCCCACTACCTAGGGTTGTTAAAACTATACTCAAGCCAAATTACATTAAAATACTGCCAAGGAACTATTAAGCCTGCCTGCCTGTGGGTGCAACAGCTCCAGCCTGCTAGCCAAGGTTTCCCCACCACAAAATGCATTTAGGTGCTAGGTTAAGCTGCAGCAAACTACARAGCTAACTTAGTATCAAGTGGCAGACACATTATCGATACCTCTAAATGTACCATAATATCAGATCTGTCTAACATCTGTGCTGAAGTAGATTTTTTTACAAGCGATTTTCAATAGATTAGATATGATCATTTGCTACAAACACGGACCGAAACTTGTTGACAAGCACTTCAACAAGTACTTCTCTGCTGAGCAAGGTTTTCTAAAACTCTCATTCAAAAATTCCCTTGTTTTCAGAATTCCTGGAAGCAGGATTTTCTGACATTAATAACTCTAAGGATTTATACCTCTGTGATTGCAGAGCAGCTGTGGCCACACAGCTTCTTACCTGTCAATAACGTGCAATAATAGTGCTGTTTTGTTCAAGTTCGATCAGCATCTCTGCCTTTAACTGTTTCTTTTGGAACGAATGGGCCTTTACGGTAACAAAAATGCTTAGGGCCCCCAAATAGGTCAAATTACACAGGACTCCCAGAGCAGAAGGGCCCTGCAGCTTTGGCCAGGCCAGGGCTGGGGAGAGAAGAGCCGTTACACCCGGACGGGCCATCTCAGCCCTCCGGAGGGTTCGCACAGCTCCGGCCCTGCTCACCAGCAGCTGCTCCTTCGACGGCGACACTGCAGCACGTCTCGTCCCTTCGRCGTCCCCAGTACAGCCGCATCTTTCTGCGGATTTTGTTTAATATTTAACACCGTAAGGCAAACTCGGTGTATTTTAAAGGCAGCTTTTTAACTGTTTGTTCTGTATATGTGAGCACACTTGTATATAAAAATAAATGTTCGTGCTGATGTTCAAACTAATGTTCATGCATCTACCTCCCCAAAACTTACTTCTTCATGTGACACACTGGCCCAGAGTCTATTGAACTTGTAATTTGTGTTTTAATTTAAAAAATGCTTAAAAACATACTGGATTCTTTCCAGGCTCTCAAGTAATACTGTAATATAGTTAAATGAAAATAAAGCCTAAATAATTTCCTGAGAGGCCAGAAAAATTTCTGAGGTTGCCGTTCCAGTTTCTTGACTAAATAATAGATATTTTGAAATCTTCTGTTACAGTTCTTATGAATATTTTCAAATTAAAGGCGTAATTTTGAATAGAACTGACAAGCAATACATTTCTTTCTAAGAAAGTACCTATTTCACTCCACAGTTTGTGGTTTGGTTTTGTTACRTAACATCAAAGCTTGTTCCCAAGAAACACCAAATGAAGTAAAGACTTCACTCGCCATTTCATTCCTTGGAAAAAAAATGAATAAGTTAGCTCAGACAGCACCGTGCTGCACTGCCACTTTTTAAAAAATATATAATTTTTACTTTGAGATTTATTTATGTTATTATAGGTTATGCTATTGTCTCCTGATACTATATCACAACTCCCTTYTAAAATTGAGAGGAAATTCTTCCTGCTTAGACTGTCCAGGTACACTGAAGCTTTAAGACGAGACTGTATTTGATACATCATATTAACAGCTTCTTGAAATTTAGCCCCAATGTAGTTAACCAGAAACTCCCAAAGTGCCCAAAAAGCTAGGCACATTTCAAATGTGCTCGCACTGCCTCCCCTCCCAGTTCACCCAGGACTAGTATCTTACATGTTTGCACAACAGCTTCTCTCCTACTTCATACCCCCATCTGCCCGCTGGAYGTGTCCACGTGCTGAGCTTGAACCTGCTTCCCGTAGCACCCAAGTGGTTGAAGCGAGGGGCACGCCGGGCTGGTCCCACGCCGTGCAGATTCCTCTCCATGCATGGAGCTTGGGCAGAGCATGTTCTCCTTGAAGGGCAATGGCCCCTCCAAGCTCCCTGGCCAGTCGCCCCAGAACAACCTCCTCTCACACCATCTTACACATCCAAATGGCTGCTCTCTTCCACAGGACCTAAGAAGCAGAGTCTCACACACTGGACTTCACTGGAAGTCTGAGGAGTCTGTGGTCTTTTCCACAGAAAGCAAATGGCAGCATCAAGCTCAACATTCCCACCTCCATTCATGCTCAGTTGCAGTAGCCTTCCTTGTTCTCCAAGGCTGCTGCAGACCAAACAGCACCAACAGACCTGCAGCATCAGGCAGGCAGAGCACTTGGTTAAAAACGAATCCCCACAAATACAGCATGTGCTGATACCATAAAACTGGAGAGTGTTTGGGGATTTTTGTTTAGTTYTGGTCTTTCGCTATGTTTATTGTGATAAGCTGACAGTTCCATGTCTTACCATAGTATAAATCTATCAGACTAATTTTTAGGAATAGCTTTCCTACTTTTTGTTCATATTCTGTATTTGTATTTTTACTGTGCTATACTCACACAAAACTTGTGCAGTCTAATCCTGAATCAACTGATATATCACAGCTTCTATTGACATAAATACAATCCATGAGGAATCCACAGAAATGTCACTTCCTCTATTAGGGTCTATTGACAGTGTCTAGCTTTAGGCATATAATTAAGGTCTTACGATCTTCCTATATACTCAGCAGAGAGAAAAACATCTAACTTCAGTGATCCATATGCCCTTTTGTGAAGCCCAGCATAATTATAGCAATCAGTTGCTGCAAGTCTGAATAATTCCAAACATTGTAGCAACAATTATGCAATCCAGCCAAGCACAGTCAAAACCTCTGCGCCGAGAAAGATCAACATTTTTCTATGGTAACAATTATAATTTAGGAATAAATGCAAAGTTTTGACCCATCTAGAGAAACAAGAATGAATACACACACACACACACACACACACGTATATCTATATAATATACACACATACATCTCCTTTTTAATAGCTTTCTCCTCATTGCTTGCCCAGGTGTTAAACAGATCCCTTGCATCTGAGTTTCAGAACAGCATTTCTGTTGCAGCCCACCTTGTTTTGATGCAATAAAATCTAAATGACTTTGTTTCCTTTTGCCATTTAACCTCTGAAGACGGGTCTCCCACTAGCTACAAGTCTCTTTTACAATCACTTTCCTGCCTCCTTCCAACAAACTTCAACTGGTTGAAATTTTTTGTACATTTTTTTCTTTGAACTGCTGTGCTCTGTTCACTCTGATCCAATGTAATATGAAACAGATTTGATTCTCCTGTTTGCTTGAAGGTGTCAACCATAAATTAGTAATTCCTGAATCACATGAATCATTTCACCTCAGTCACAGCATTCAGTTTTTCATCTCTCTGTCTCTTCCATGAGTTCAAGAGCTTCTATTACAGAGGCCATCCTATCGCACCCAGTCAGAGCCTATTCAGTTAGAGGACGCTCATCAATGCTCCAGGAAAGAGCTCTGAATTCAGAGGATAGATATAGAGTTTCTGCTTATTTGATTTTTTTACCCATGCATTTTTTTCTTGTCTGAATGGAATTCACACATCATGGTCGAACCCTCAGAGTGCAGAAGCAAGACCACTGATTGGGAGCTCAGACTTGTTTAAGAAAAACAGTGTGAAAGGACTAGAATGTTACTGACATTTACTGACATCTTAATAAAGCTCTACCAGACAATGTCCACGATAGCAGTACATCATCCTTTCAGAGTACATTCAGAAGACTTCACTGGATTTTATCTTGTTTATTTAAAAGCATTCTGGGTCCAGAACATGGCTCTACTGAGAGGATTCCTAAGCTGGCAAGTTGGCCCTATCTACTCACAATCCGGTTCTCTATGTGACCTCCTACCTAGCAATTTCTGCCAGTTTTAGACCTCAGGATGACATGGTAAATTGCTAAAATATCAACAGCTTCAAGCCACAAAGGAAGCTTCAAGTAAGGAGGTCAAACTAAGGACCTAGTGCACAAGATCTGAGTGTATGGTACTTGCTCTGTAAGCTCAAGCTGAACTGACCTGGAGGTTTTGGTGTTCAAGACTTCCTATCAAGAGATTCTGCATCAGTTTTATTTCAGTTCGAATGTAATAGTTAGCCTTTCAATATCTTTTGCTTACAGAAATTGTACTTGCTGTATATTAGCTACTGAAAGCAACTAAATTCATGGCCAAAGACAGTATGGTAAAAATTTGATAGCATTGCTTTATAACTGCATGAAGACAGAAAAAACGGCTATGTTGGTTGCTATGGGCAACCAACACTTTTTGGACAGTGAGGTTGAAAAAACAACCTCATAGTGACTAACTTATTCTTTGTAAAACACTTAACAGAAAATTATGCAAACAAAGGAGCAGTGAGGCTATAGGAGGGTTTCATTGCTCCCAGAGATCTGTTTCTTCCATTAACACCTTATTAATGCCAGGCAAGTGTTTCCCAATGCACTGCTTGGCATTAGCAAGTCATGATGAAGAGAGGAGTCACATTTCCAACAGCGGAGAAATCAAAACGATGTACACGAAAAAGCAAAAAGAGGAAGAACACATTCTACTGCTTTGTTTTAACGTATTTTTCTCCTTGTGTGGTTATTTTCTAAATTAAATGTTGGCTGAAATAAAATCATCATATGCACCTTATATAAAAAGAACAAAATTCAATAAGGATATGAAAACAATGCTCATGAAGCAAACTGCCATTCTCCAAACACATCCTACCTACTCCTTGAAATGGTCTTAATCAGGTTAATATTAAATACTGATGGCCAGAATGCACCACAGAGGCACAAGCTGTKCCCAAAGCCTGTGCATCTCAAGACACGCAGGGTCACCTGGCTTCTGTGCCGTGGCAAATGCGCCTTGCTCTTCTGAGAAACCTAGCAGGAGAAACAAATGACCCCTGGCATTTTCTGTACACTTGCTGAAGGACAGGTATGGATATCCATATGCCCTTGCTCCTAATTTATTCATCCATAGATTAGGCTATTCCTCAGATTATTATTGGTAAAAATAAACACTATAATCCCTAAGGAACAAGATGACCATCTCTTCACAGAATCTAGCACTGAACAGATCATTTGCCTTGAGGAACTTGCAAACTAACTAAAAGAKGCAAAAGAACAGACAAAGTCTGTCATCATTTTTAAAAAAGCATGGCATAACATTGCCCCAGGACCCCTTTATTTAGTATAGAAATCAAAAATACACAAGTGAGTTGAGTTTCCTATAGAAAACAGATTCTTTAGCTTACAATAATCACAATTCACAGCCTTCATGGCTAGTCTATATTGCAACACTTCTGAGACATAAGAATAACCTGCATTTATGAGAACTACACAGTTCCCAGTCCTGGCCTGTTACTCTGATCATTCAGTCATCAGGAGTTCCCTAACCTACCGTTAAGTGCAGATTATAGTTCTGCAAACCGGACACTAGTGCCTGTCCGCGGAATTTCACAGATGCCTAATAATGTTTTTATATGATGCAGCTGTGCCATGTTGGTCCTTCCTTTCTATAGTTGACTGAGATATTTCCCTACAAAGTAGGCAATGGTTTCAACATTTGTTTTTTCRTAATAGGGAAGTAAAGTTACTATTGCTAGTCATTTTGCCAGTAGGATTACTTACTGCGTGCATCATAAAACTRCTCAGATCTTCACAGCTCAGATAACTTCAGAAGTTAACTGGAAGATAAAAATAGACTATAGCACAAGAGAAAGCATAATATAAAAATCAGCAGAGAGATAAAACACACCAGCTTTAACAGCGATCTCTGATCCTTCCCCCTTGGCAAGTGCGCCACGCTGTGGCTCATGAGCACCCTGCCACGGCCACTGCTCCTTGCTTCACAGCTCCCGAACAATATCCTCATTTTCTGAAAAATCACAATGAAACGGTGCTTACACCTTCCCAGTTACTGGGAGAGACTTCTTGTATGGGAAGTATCCTAAATGTGTGCAAAAAAAAATATATATATATATATATACACACACATACACACACACACAGTATTTCTCCATACATAGTGTACTGTAGCACAGCAACTACAATTACCATCAAAATTAACATTATCTTCTATATCATCAATAATCTCTCAGGATTCCACTAGCATTTTTCCTCTAAACTTAGAAGTTATTGAGAAGGATTCATGTCATTGTCTTCAGCAGAAAAGGAAAAGAGTAAAATAATTGAAAAATATAGGGGGAACACAAAAAATTGCACAGACCTAGCAGATTATTCTCAAATRAAAACTGAAATTCAGGACAATCATCACTGACACAGGCTAATCACGCTCCAAAATTCATCAGAAATTCAAGTGGGTAAAAAAAAACTTTAYACAAAAATAATTAAACTGATTACTAAGTTTACAGCTGTAGTTCTTGTTTCTACATGGGAAGACCATCACCAAGTTCTTATTTTGTCTAGCTTTTTAAACATTACTTAATTGCTTTAAAAATTATTTAATTAGAAGTCTAGTCTAGATCAGAAAGCACATAATTATTTTGACGAATGAATTAACAGGCATATTTGCAGTGCTTATTATGTTGTACATGGCAGTTATAGTTTATCTCCTCAGAAATGCATTAATTCCTGAAGCCTTTCTAAAAGAAAGGTCTTTGGGCAGAATTTCCTTTTTAATGGATTTCAGCACAATGGCTACGACCACTTTTTGTGTAACCAGAATCCAGAATGCCTCATATACTGAAACTTTAAAAAACAAGAAACATCTTACAAACTACACACCCGACCTTCATTCCAGATGAAGGCAAGCTCTATGGCGTTCCTTATTCTATTTCTCATTTAATAATTTTTATTATTCTTATAGAAGATTTTCCATCTTCCATTTAAAAGATTATGCAAATTCAACACACTAACCAGGAATATGCATAGGCACAAATGAACTGTTTTTTAAGGAGGCCTCTATTCTTGGTTTGGTAATGCAGTAGATGTCCAACAGAGGGTGACAAACACCACAAATTCCTTCAGACAACTTAACAGATTAAAAACAAAACCCACAACAACAAACAAAACCACTAACACAACTAACTAACACAAAAGGAAAACACTAACATACAGTTAAGGAAGGGCTACCAATGGCCACTAATATATGAATAGGCTTCGTTACTGAAGAGACACTTTCATTGTTAATTGTAAATGCAGACAATTTTTCAGAGAAATACTCAGTGCACCTGAGAGTTCAAAATAGAGTCCAGTAGCTATGTCCCTGTTCACTCTACAGTGTATAGACAATTTAACCATTATTAAAAATAATTTAAGAGAGTTTTGCACTTCCTAATAAGCAAAATACAAAATCYCCAGTCCAAGGAGCCAGGCAAGAAATGTCACTAATTTCATCAGAGACTCACAGTAGTGTGTGCACACAGGGAAGCAGAACGTCCCCACAGGATTCATCCCTATCCTGAAAGCTGTGGAGCATCTGCAATAAGAGGCTGATCACTGTCCAAACTGAGAGATCTGTGAAAAATATTAACCTTTTCATTAAAAATACACTGCTTCTTCATGACAACTGGTCAAGGATTGAACACTACACAACCCCAGAGCCTTCTCCCCCTCATCTGAAACAAATCCAAAGATCCTTCTGAGCAGTTCAAGTGGGCTACAACAAGCTGCTGTCTGCATACACTAAGGGGAAACTCAGGCATTTTCACATCAGACAATGTATTTGAACTATTTTATTCATCCCCATTTTACTTTCTGTATTTCTACCAGTGCTGTTGTCATGCACATGGGAGGAAAGTAGTTCTGGAAACTAACATATCTGGACCTCAAGTTTGTCTTTACAATTTATAAACTTTGATATTTTACAGACATTCCCTAGGTGCTTTATCAGCCTATCTTATTTAAATACATCAGATACATTCAACAAAACATTTCTTCATAGTTTGCAGCAGAAGCTATAAAACATTGACCCCAAAAATACAGCTGGTAGAAAAATGATGTATTTATARGGAGTTTGAGATGCCTTTTTTGATAGTTTTCTAAAAGCAAGACCAATATAGGCACTTTCTTCACAGTTTCCACATGTACTGCAAACAAAGGATCAACCTTTCACACCTTATTCTCTTATAAACTTTATTTTAAAACGCTTACTCATTACTGGATTAAATCTCTCCATTAATGACTGTTCTAGAGCAAGCTGCCTCTTACCAAACTGCAAACCGCACACTCGGGAGACACGCTCCGGTGCTGGCAGCAAGGATTACCAACAGCTTGGTTTTTTGGAATCTTGTAGCACGAGACTTCAGTCACAATGCGGCCTTAATACACACAAACCAGTAACTAAGATCTGACCTGCAGTATGAACCAGTTTCTGTGACAGACTAATGTTATACCTCTGATTTATGCCCTGGCAAAGCTACCAAAATTTAAACATTATTTACAAAAGTTAAACATTAACAACTAACAGAGTCACCACTAAGCAACCTAACAATCACACTCTATGTCACACCAATCTTGCCAATGTTTGTCGCAAAGGAATCATTTTGCCACATATACCATAACACCACAGAGCAACTGCATTTATAAAATAAGGGTAGTAAGTGAATTTATTAATATACTCAGATTGAATGTTAACAAATGAAAGCAAATGRTTGCATCTAAATAAATCCATATGAACATTGTCAGATGGGGATTCTGCTTGACAAGAAGTGCCTGGAGCACTAGAAAACTGAAGAGCAGATGAGGAAGGGTGCTAATGATTTCCCTCATTAGCAACTGCAAAGGCCAGAAGTTGAAGCACAATCTGTATATCCCTGAAGACTTGGCTTTGCAACAAACTTGTCTTAATCATGGTAAACTCTTGACAGCAGCAGATAATGATACATAAACACTTCAAGGGAACACTGTGATCAGTGAAGTTACTCCAGACTTGCTGCAATATAAAATGAAGCTGTTTCCAAATCTTTTCAGACCACTTAAGCATAAATAAACATGTTTTTTCTTGTTTTTAAACTTACAGATTGACGCATAAAAATATTAATAAGCAACCTGACAAAAACCAGTAATTGCTTTTAATTTTTATAAATGTCACCTGCTTCCCTCAATGCAATCCCTAGCAGAAAAAACTGTTAAGAACTCACCTTTCAATCATTAGCCATGAACCTAGGAAAAAATAGTAGCAACTCAAGAAATACCAACTACTGCAGCTACTGCAGGATGCCAAGCAATGCTGCATTCGCAGGGGACAGCACCAGCCCTACAGCATTCTCTGTGCTCTCTTAAGCACAAAGCTTTCTTCTGTCTTGGTTTTGCCCGTGATTTAGTTGTATCCAGCTGTAGGGAGGTGAAAGGGACTAGATCTTGCCACTGTTTTTCATAATGAGTAGTACCCTCCAGTGTCACAGTTAATTACAATGAAAGAACTTGCCCTAGATTAGTAACTATTGTGGATCTCAATACAGTAGCAGATGATGTTCCAAAACTAATCCACTCTAACAGAAGCCCTATTAACATAGGCAAAGTGAGAAATTTGGTCCATTGTGTACCAGTTCTATAAATAAAACACTTTCTTTCACAGACCCTGTAAAGAAGCTAGTTAGTTGATCTCTTCAAGTCCAACACTCTTGTTAGAGTTTAAACTTGAGAATTTAAAGCCCACTACCACAAATATTCCAATGGAATCGGAATCTTTCCAGAAGTTGAAAGCAGTACAAGGAAAGCGATTTACCAGCAAAAAAAAAAACGGGAGTTGGACTAGAAACATAAAAATAGGTTTCAAATATATTTTCATAGTGAAAACAAAAAGTAAAACAAAAAATAGCCCACATTTACACAGATGCTTACAGAAAATCACATTCAATTTAGGACATACTCCTAAGATTCAAAAATAAGGTGAGACAGACAGAGGCACAACATCATCTATTGTGAATTTTGATCAAGAACCGGTTTTCTTAATGCTATAGACTTACACATCAAAAAGTGTAAGCATTTATRAACTGAACCATTTTGCATTATAAATCACTTAAAACACATATACATCAGAATTAAACAACTTTATTAACCTCCTAATGCTTGCACAAGGTCTTTTTCCTTTTTCTAATCCTACAAAGTTTAGGCTACACTATCTTTCCAAAGAAAGGATTCAGCACTATGCAACTTCTTTGTTGTAACTTATCTGATGTCATCTGGCAAACAAAATATATTGTCTTACTGGTACACTAAATCAAATACAAATTCTCTCTTTTTTTTGTCCTTGACAACTCAAATACATTATGATTTATTACATAAATTAAATACAATCTATTATATAAATATATAAATCTATTATATAAATGAAATAAATTAAACAGCCAAAGGTGGCGGCCTTACCTTGCACTGCCCCGCCACACAGATGGCCGTGCCGTTCTGGTCGCACGGAGTCCCGTCTATCACCTTGTCCGCCTGCCTCACATAGAACCGGTAGCCTATGGCACGGCAGTTCAGCTCACACTTCTGGCTTCCTTTCACTGCAGAAAAAGACAGAATGAATGAATGAATGAATGAATGAATGAATGAATGAATGAATGAATGAATGAATGAATAAGAGATTTTCAAGAGATTTTCAAGAGATTTTTAAGTTTGTCCAGCAAAACTTAATCATCATCATAGATTGACACATCATTCTACTAATTTTGCTTTGTTATATTCCAGTTTACCATAAAGGCATTATCCTTAACTGAAATTCCTCTAAAGCATAAGATTCTGAGGAAATAGCATGTTGCATTTATTTATGAAGGACCTAGCACATTTTTTATTATTGAACTGGAAAAAGCCTGATTAAAAAATAAACATGGAGCAACAAACATACCAGAAGGAAAGACTGCCCGACAGCTTCGGACCCTTTGGTCTACAAATTCTTTTGATGCGTAACTGTAAAACACTRCCGTAGTCAATCAGACACCAAGTTCTATTACCTACAGATAACATTTCTCTGAGGCAAATGGACCACATACTTTCAAGATTTAGAATACTTTTCACCATCCATGAAGAGTATAATCTGTTAACTGACTTGCCCCTACTGAGCAACAAAAATTTCACATTAGGATTTATAGAAGCACTGAACACTTACTGCTCATAAATTGCAGCAAAGCGAAAAAATTTTAGAGCTCACTTGTAAAACAAGATATCAAACTCATAAAAACTATTCCATTGCTAATTAGCCTCACATGCATCTCTCTACCTCCTCCTCCCCAATACTTTGTCTCAGCCCTCAAGTTTTTTCTGTATTGTTTTAGCTCAAGCCAAACTGCACTATTGGTTTGACAGCAGCACATGAACTGCCGATTAAGCAACGAGCTGTGAAACGATTGATTCCACCCAGGCAGCACTTTTAACTGCTATCATCTGACGCCAGATTTTACAAAAGGATCTGTCTGGCCTCAGGGACCAGGGTAAGGCTTCAAAATGAAGATTTTTTCAAACTTCACTATCAGCTGCATTTCCACTCAAAAATGTGCTCCTTYTAAAATTGCAACACCATTACTAAGTTCACCACAGCCATCCACTCACCTACATCCTCCAGAGAACTAAAACCTTCAGATCATCTCCAACAAAGGCCCCATCTCCCTCCCTCTGCCAAGGCCTCCCTCTTTTCTTATAGCTTCTATCCTTGCTCTACAAAAGGCCTGACAGAAACCCCTCTCCCTGGAGCGCGCAGCGCTGCGCAGCCAGCACGTGCAGCTGCTGCTTTTGGACTTCACGCCAACTCCTCCTTCAGCTTCCAAAGCCTTCTGCGCTGGTCACAGACTTCTGGCCTAAGGAAATACTCAGTATTTGGCAGCAGAAAACGGACACAGAGGGGAAGCAGGCGCAGGCCCAGGCCGGGATGGGGAGTCACTCAACAAGGAGCCTGGAGAGGCAAAGAGGAGAGACCGAACAGGCTGCGGGCCAAGGCAGACGATTCCAATCTAGTGATAGTCCTCAGGAAGAAAAGTTACAATAAAGAACAGCCCAACTGTAATATCTTTGCTAAATAATGTATTCAGCTGCTCAAAGGAAAATTAAAAAAAACAACCAACCAAMCAAACAAAAACCCAGAAAAGCAGGGAATAGTGTGCAAATCAAATCAAAATTCAATTGATCAGTAAATTAATAGAAAAATATATCATTGTACACAACTGCATGCTTAGTGCCCTTGCGAAATGTAGACAATAAATTCCTCCTTTCTTGCTCTCTGTTTCAGCTTCTTTGTTTGCAAGCTGCTTGGAAAATATACTGCACCTTACTGCATGGACAGTAAACCTACTACTACCATAAACGTGAGAGAAATTGCCCATTCCACATGCCGTAAGGTTAAGGACTAGAACACACAAATTCACATGAATGTTTCCCCAATCCAAATATGAATTTAACATGCAATCTTGACTCCCTATTGTTACCTGTTACCAACACTAGTTTTTCATGGAATATCATAGAATGCTTTTACCATTTGTCAGTTTGGGTAATTTTGCCCAAATGTCTAAATATAGTTAATAACAAGCTCTTTAATTTGAGCAAGATGCCTTGCGGTGCCCTCAGAGAAGTGGCATGCACACTGCTGGCAGCCTAACGTCATGTTCACACTGCTACTGCATTATGGCATGAGGCAAATTAGTCTRCATTCTGCATGCACATTGCCTTGTAAAGTCAGCTTCAGCGTTTCTCCTCAACTATCTCCAAAAAGCTCTCAGTGAGATTATGTCAGAATTGTTGTTGCAGAGAGAAGCTTTTTCTGCGCAGCGCTGCTATTTTCAGGGCATAGTTTGCCATAGGCTGTAATTCAGTATTTTCTCATGATGAAGTTATGCATCTGCTTTACAGGAAGCTTAATGTGGCAGAGCAGACACTGGCAAAGCTGTTGGCAAGATTTGCCTGTCTACAGCAAGGTCTATCTACCCAATGCCCCTTTTAGGTAAAGTAATCTACGCAATATACTTGCAGGGCAAGCCCCAGACTTCTGGTTATCCCATAGGCTAAGCTGTGGGCTCCCGTATCCCCTGCAGCTGTCAGCAAAGCTGGAGTAAGTCTACACCTGATGATGTTCAAAGAAAGAAAAACAGTCTCCCATTCAGGAGATGTATTTTTGTTTGCACCATATTCAGTCATAACTTAAGTTTTGTGAAACCAACATATACACTCTTATCTTCACTTAGGAAGTGCTTTAAGGCATGTGTGTATTGAGAGAAAAATAAGAACAGGTCCAAAACCTACTAGCAGATGTCTAGGCTTGTACACACTGTAACAGCTGATGTCTAAGACTTTAAACATGCTGTGGCTGTAAGCTGACCGCTACACTGCAAATACAGATATCTAGCTAACAGTATGCAAACACTCTCCAAGAAATAACTGCATGGAACTATATTTGCTTTTCCCAACAAAAAAGACTACTGGGGTGTGATATGTCTTCATTTGAGCCTCTTTTGATACTTTGTCCTGAACAAGGCCTAAAGAAAATTCTGTTTGGTTTGGGAAGATCTAGCTAGAGCGCTGCATTTATTTTTGACTTTGTCTCCTTTAATTTTGATAGCATTCTATAAAATTTTATTACTCTAAGTCTATTTTTCTTTTCAAATTTCATTTTCTAGTCTTCATTTCAGTCATGCAGAAACATCTCATTTTTTTTACTTCCAATTTCCTTTGCTTATATATTTMAAACGCTTATTACTTCATCTTGCTTCAAGATCTTCATATATATTTAAAATATCTGTACAAGGGTTCAGATATACAACTTACATATGCTTAGCAAAATACAATACGCTTAGCAGTGGCTCAGGGCCAGTAGGCCTTCATATGACATGCARTAGTCAATGCAATTGGAACTCTTTCCTGAGTTAAAACAACAAGGAGTGTTCTCATATGAGCCTCTCCATGTCTGGCAATCAGAAGTCAGAGGACACAATTTGTCAGTCATTGAGGACATTGACCACTGGATGTCTCCACTACTCCATGCAGACACAGATGAACGTGGCAAAAAGAAAAGACTTTGGAAGAGGCGCTTGCTCATTCCAAGCCACCACTTCCCCTTCACCTGCAAGGCTTCACTGACTCGTGCTCTGCGGCCTTCAGCGCACCCCCTGGAGATGACCGATTGTGGTAAAGCTTTGAACAACAGCTCCCATCATATACAATCCAAATTATTACAACGTTGCTAGATAAGTAGAAGAAATACAGCAACTGCTTTAACTCAAAACTTTTTTGCTTGTTCTATTTCCAGGAATAGATAAATTGTATCAATAAAAAAATCTTTACAGACGAGGAACTGCCTAAATAATCAAGGTAGGTTCTTCTAATTTGTAGTGAAATTTTCTCCTCAAGATTTCACTCATTTGCCAGAATAGCTGGCAAAGCTGTGTAAATCTGGGGATACCTAACCATCTGGTCACTGTGTGGTTTGACATCCCCTAAGAACTTCTTTTTGAAGATGAAATATTAGGATTTCATGGCAGATACATGGAGAAGTACAATACAAAATTCAGTAAATGTTTGGGATACAAGGAAAATATTTGAATATTATAAAAGCCCAAATGAGGTCAGAGACGCACAAAAAAAAGTGTAATCCAAAAAATCAACATCTCTTTTCCATTCCCAAAATGGTGGKTTTTTTGTTTTTGTTTTGTTTTTAAGTCTAGCATAATTGGAGAAAACCTGCAGGGCAATTGCTCATCCAGACCACAGGGTGCTCAGCCACAGCAAAATCTGCTTTGACCAATTCCTTGGGGCAGCTGAGAGGTGTCAGTTACAGCTGTCCTTACTTGGAGTTAAGGGTAATTACACCTCTTGCTGCAAGGCTCTAGAAGGACTTTGATACTGCTTTCTGTTAGTCTTCAGAATATAGAGGAATTTGGTATTTCTATTTGACTCTATTAGCTGAAATCTCTGCTTGTCCTGATTGTACTTTGAAATATGATCCCATCTCTGTCATCATGCAGGTAGTCCAAAAAAATTGCAAAGTAGAATCATGYAAAATTGGTATACAAAAGCAATACCTTGGCAGCATTAGTAAATATAACTCCAAATGCTGCATACAGATTCTCTACAGAGTTCTTGACGGTTCTTATTTAAAAGATTCTACTGAATAAGGACTTCATGTTACACCTCAGAAGTATAAATGTAAAGGGCAGAGGGGTGGAAAGGAGATTCAAGTGTGGGCTTGTGAAGTCCCCAGCAACATTCCAGATAAAAGCTTTCAGTCTTCTCTCAAGGAAATATATTTATGCTCACTAAGCCAAATATCTTAGAAGTCTCTCCCATTAAGCTGGAACTCTATTTTTGAACAATAACTATGCATAAAATCTTGTTTCCCATTAAAGTGAAAAGGTAATGAGTATAATACCTACATGTCTGTTATTTAATAACACTCTTAACAAGAATGCACTGAAAATCATAACTAATATCTGTGTATCTACAGGATTCCACAAAATTAATAGCATGCTTTTACATATTCAAGTCACTCCTCACTAARAAGTGAATCCTAACCTTCAACATGAAGAGATTTACTTGTCACCCAAATGTACAGAGTAGAAAAAAAGAACACCAAATGGTGCTGTTTCTTGCTCCTGTGCAATACAATTCAGGTCTTCTTGACTCATTTTGCTGCATGACTAGGCAGTAAATTTCTTTTTTTCTTAAACAGTTTTTTCTTTGAAAATGGCAGATTACTTCAACTCTGCAACTCATTTATGGAATTGAGCTTGCCTCCTTACATAAAAAGAAGAAATCTAATATTTTATTTGAAAATTTGYTAGTTTTCTTATGCAAACTTTCAATTTGCTAACATTTCTCAAGCAAATGATGTTAAATCAAACCATAAAACTGTTTGTTGTTCCCAAACTCTTTCTTTGTACTCTCCAGAACCAAAAGCAAATTGAAAATACATTTTTTTAACCCACAAATCCACTTATTTGATAGATCAACATATTGTAAATCACTCGGGGCTCTCTGATGGACAGCCTTCCCAGACAGAGTTTTTAAGACTGACAGAACCACAGCAGCACTGATGAACAGAGACTCAAGATCCTTTATCTCATGTTGCATAAATTAATGAAGCTACATGTGATTTATGCCACCTGCGAGCATCCCACTCTTTGCATCTTAACTATTACAAATCCTTTTTATTAGTGGAGGTCCACTGCTGATAAAGTGAACTTATGAGGAAAAAAAAATGGCAGCTTGACAAGATTAGGTGGTCATTACTGAAAATGGGTGTCAAACAGACACTTTAACAGCATGCATCTGTGTATGTTGAGGAAATTAAAGAATAGGTAAAGGAAAAAGCACAGAAAGAGGCTTAAAGTTTTAAAAATCCCATAAATTAGCTTGACAGTCTAGGCTCATGAGACTACAAAACATCACTATAGTTATTTTGCTTCTCTGTGATCTGACTTCCAGTACTGAAGAGACACAGATGGTCTTGGGACTAAATTTATTGCCTAAATAATACCAATCAACTGTCTGTAAACTAATCCATACAAAAATATGTATAATAAATTATTTTTAACCTATTTTCCTTTAAGCTGCTTTCCTATGCCCAGTAGAATAAACAGGTCCCTAAAATGTTCAAACACACTGCAACACAAACTGCAGCTCTTACAAGGTCCAAGGTCGCCATCTTCCTGGCTACGGAACAAAGCTGCACGTTGTGCTCTGTACTGAAACAAAGCAACTTATACCCCTTGGATAGCTCTTATACTTGTAACACATACACCTATCGCTGACTAAATGAGAAGAGACTAAATCTCTTTTTTTTTTTTAAAGCTTTTTACTAAGAACTCTCTGGTCTGGAGGAACACCAAGAAATGACCACCTTTGAGGCTGCTCAAGGAAAAGCACAGAATTGGAAACAAGCAGTAGTTAGAAGTCAGTCCCACATTGAATGGCACTATCCCTCAGCAAATACATGCAAATACCTTCTGATTGAACATTTATACACTTAAGGTTGGACTTAAGTAAAATAAATAAATAACTAAAAATAAAAAAAAAATAATAATTGGATGCCGAGTTTTTCTGGAATACTAGAAGACATTATTTGTTACTTAAATTACTTGGTTTAACTTATTCTAAGTGCTTTGCTCTGGACTCCTGCCAGTCTTAAATAGGCAAATAAATTTTTAAGGATTAGTTAAAACATTCTGTGCTTTTATTTACATACTCAAAGATATTTATTTCCTACATGCTTGTAAACATTAATTTTCAAAAAATGGATGTTGGTTATAACATGGTTTTCAACAGGATGCCAATGACCTGGAGCTCAATGAGTTAACCTTAAAGAGTGAAAATCCTAAACATAAGAAAGGTTAGAGATTTGGTTTCATATTACTTTTATTTTAAAGACTATTATTAAAGAAAAGTTTATAATGGTCATTGTTCAGTGCAAGACTTTTTAATAAGCTTGCTTCTAATGTCCCTATTTTTTTTAACATGTAATTTCAAAGCTCCTGTGCCCTTTTCCATTGTGCCATTACTTCAGCTAAGTGCAGAYGCTCAGGCCATCCTGTGCTCACCACTGACCTCTTCCTTCTTTCATAATGGTATATGTAGCAGCAGCTTTCATTCAAAATATTTGTTGTCATACAGTAAACTTCCAGATGCTGCTGTTTACCATTAAGGAAAATGGTTAGCATTAGTATAAACAGCTCACAACAGTCCCTTCATGAATAAATTGCACTACACTTTCTCCCCCAAGAAACGTAAATATTCAATGGCAGTCATAGAAACACGTATGTTCAGAGTACAAAAGGTACAAAAAGAACCTTGACTTTGTAGAGTCAAGTTTCCTTGACTCTGTAGAGGAGAATGGCAGCAAAGACTATTCACCCTTAATTGCAAAAATATTTCTGACAAGTCAATTTTGCCTCTGGAAGGCAGTAAATTGTGAAATTTCACTGTCTTGCAAACCCTACCTTGAGCTTTTAGCTGCAGAAAGAACAATTAGAATGTGTAGATTTCCTTTACCAACATTGCTTACTAAAAGCATCTTCAGACTTATTTCTAAATGTGAACCATGTAAAGCTGTGAGTCTGCTAGAGCAGGGCTAATGCAGGTACTAACGCTTGGAAATCTTTGTGCAAATATTATCMCTGTTTTGCTTAAAACAACCCCTACAGTAACTGCTGCAGCAAGTACCTACATAACAACAAGCACAGGTAACACTGACTATTATATATTTGGATTTTTTAGCCATTGATTTAAACATTKCTTTTCATAGTTTCTAAAATTTATCTGAAAACTTTTCTAAAATAACAAAATATATTAAAGCTATTTTAGAACTTCTCACATATGCCAAAACACCTTTATCAGCCTTAGAGTTAYTCCTGCTTGAGCTTGAGCAGTCTGCATTCAGTGTAAAAGTCTTCATACCATGTCAGTCATCAAACCATTAATCTCCAATAATGAAAATATCAGGATGATCACCTGGTAACTACACAAATCCTTCAAATCTGGAAAATCCTCCTTTTGAATAAAGACAGAATCATTAGTTAACATCATAAGGGAGCATTACAGACCACTTGTGTTTAAAGCTTCCTTTTTTGATCTCCATACCACAGTTGCCAATAGCTACCCACGTGTGAAAGCATCAGAACCATTTCAAAGATCTGAAATGACAAAGTTCCTCATTTTTGTGAATTGTAATTTAAGGTGTTAAGGATAAAACAATATACACTCTAAAGCCTAAAACCAGGCAGTGAACGTGTGAGGCAGATTAGCCTACTGTCTTGTGCCCCTACAGCCAGGTTGTTAAGCACACAACAGTAAAGAATTTTAGTAGAGATGTGGGACATACTTCCAAACATACAAATACCTGCAAACRTCAAGAAATTTAATTTAATAAAGTGTGCCTGGTCTAACTACATTCATTCTTTCAAAGCATTTGAGGGGGAGAGAGGGGAGTGTGAATGTTTCCATGTGCTTTCATACCCTGTTTCGCTCGGTGGTTGCAAACACAGCATGAACTCACCGCCCCACATGGTCACAGCCCTGACAACCTCCCTACAGCTGCTCCCTCTGCTCCAGCCTCACGTTGGAGTCAGTGCAGTAGAGTAACACAGCAGTCCTTTCAAGTTTGGCATAAGGTTGCTGCCAAATATGCAAGCTATTCACAAATATTATCCAAAAACAGACAGCAAGCACAGTTKGTGAGCTAGAAGAAGATTTAGGGTTCACCTGGTACTGACCTAACCGAGGAAGGAGCTGTGCCGAAACAGCAGAGGTAGCTTTACTAACTGTAAAGAATCCAAGGGGCAAAGAAGGGGAAGCTTCAGCAAAATGCTATTGTGAAAAATAATGAATCACACTCACAGACTTTAAATATAAATTACCTCTCTTTTCGCCAAAATCAGCTGTACAAAAGCTGATGTTAACCATTATCCATTTTCCAATGAAACCATTCTGTACTGGCTCAAATACTTTAAAACTATATATACATAAGAGTTTTCAGCAGCMCACCATCCCCCTTTCTGACTTACTGCCCGCTCCTTGGTGAAAATGAGCTAGCTGCAGCTGCATTCAGCAGCTCTCTCAGTGCACTGCCCAAGCCACACTCAATAATTAAGGATTTGGGGAAAAAAATCCACTGCTTTACAATTCTTAAAGAGAAACATAAGAGGGTTTTACACTGTTATTCAATACCCAGATTAATAAAAGCAATTAAACATTCCTCCACAATCAATATGAWAATATTTGGCATTCTCTTAAATTCTGAAATCCTGTGCGGTGAAATAGGAGTATAAACATGAACTGGCACCCGAGTATCACAAGGGAACAACTTTAAATTGTAGCCCAGTGAGCGTGTCTTTAAAGGAAAACAGAGCAAAGTCCAAAGGAAAATACAGCAATTCTGAAGTTGCATTAGCTAGATTAGTTGCATTCTTCTGGAATTAATAATTATTCGACAAAAGAAGATGTTAATCAAATRAAATCTTCAGATAGACTCTAGAAGTAATTTCCTTAAATTACTGATGAAATAAATATTCTAAATTTTGTGTCTCTCCAAAAGCCCAGGGAGCTTCTGTTGCCACATGCCAGAGGATACTGACCCGACAGGCACTCGTGCTCGGTGAGCCCTGCCTGTGCCAGCCCTGCAGCCGCTCCAGGGCTCCGTGCCTGCGGGCTGACCACGCAACACAAATGCAGAGCAACATCATGCAGTGGAACAAGAGTAGGTTCCGAGAACTCCAACAAAAACTCAAGAGATCTGAACCATCCGGAGGCATGTTCCTTGACTGTGGACAATACTGGAAAGCGCAACAGGAACACACCTGGAAATGGCTGCACTCGTGTCTGCCACAATGACACTCCATGATACTTTTGCWGGGCACATTATGACCTGCTCCAGAATTCTGCATCTCCTTGGGATGCAGGGATGCATCAGTGGAACTACTCAAGTTCTTTCAGTGTGGAAGACAGTTCTGATCCTGATGCAAACACATCCACACTGGAGGTTACGACACTAAGTGAACAGTGTAGACAGCAAAGCTTGTTGTTAGAGGGAGAGGAACACTAACACACCACCCTGCTGACTAGCTGGTGTTCTCTTACACTAAACTAGGCTTCCGCTACAGATTTCAGTCCCTACCTGCCACTTGCACAGCTGGTTACACCTGGGCCACATTTCCATTTCAAAATAGGCTTTAAAATATCAAGCTAATTCATACTATTTAAGCCAACTATTTAAGTTTTCAAAGAGAAGACGAGAACACAGATGGAACAACCTGTAGATGGACCTCTCTGTATATAATCCAGAAACAAATATAACTGGCAGATGATTAGATGTACAGGTATCAATACTTAATTGTATTTTAAAATACACACAGGTACCTAAACTGCTTCATCTTCTAAATATTTTCCACCTCTCTTAAGTCTACAGTCTATAAGTGTTTAAATAGGATTTTTACTGATGCTTCATGTCCATTTTTAGACATCTCTGTAAGTACGAGGGGATGATCCCATCCTACAATGGGCATTAACAGCCTTGGCTGTAAGTCCTCTTAGAAGACAGTAAGGATGGCTTGTAGGAATAAGATCTGAATGAAACATGTATTTCATCTGAGGTAAACATTTCAGAAGATAATTGGTGTCAAAAATAATTCTTCTTATTATATGTTATTTGCACTGAAAGACACTCGCTTTGGCACAATATACAAGAAAAAGAAAGAATGCATGCTGGTTTGACATGTGATTCACTGTGCCCAGTTTAGAACTGATTAACTAACAGAAAAGATGAGCAATCAACAATATTTTTCTTTTGTATTTACACTGAGAGCATTTCAGATGGGTTCAGTGTCATTCCCAAAAGGCTTACGACTTTAGTAAGATAGAAATCCCTCATGCCAGAATTTTCATGAAAAACTCATACACASCTATAAGAGTTAAATTAATCATGACATTGAGTGTCTCCTTTAATAGTATYAAGAATGATGATTAGAATAGAATAAACAAAGCTGTCATTTTTATGCAATCAAATATTCATTCATGTCTATGTGTTAAGCACTGGACTGCACAGAAAATTCACTTATCTATTTTAGGAAGGATTCATATCAGATGGTGCTACRGCTTGCTTCAAGCTGCCAATGAACCATACCCTGTAACTTCCAAACTGCAAAGTGAGGAGAACACTTTCCTTTCCCATGAAAGCAATATGGGAATGAAACCCACTAATGACCGAGTTGCTCCCAGAGAGTACGATGGGAACAGGATGAGGTCAAAGGAGTGCCCAGTAGGTCAAGTGCCCTGCCCTCCAGCACTGGGTGGTATCGTATCTGACAAGATGCCTCTTTGATCAGAGCAGGTTTATGCGCAGAGTGAAATGGCACCCAAACTGAGAACGCTGGGCAGAATCAGCCTGCAAGCCTTCCCAACGGGAATAACTTTGGGAAGCAGGAATTGCTGAGCAGGAGCACAGCACACACACCAGCACCTTGCCAGACACAGCATCAGCTCTATCTGCAGCTGTTTTAGTCAGGGAAAACTAAGCCCATAGTTTGGATATTACTGCAAGTATAATCTGACCTCATTTTAAATTGGATTTTATCCAGTGTTCCTGCAATGTCCCCAGGAGACTTGATCCAATGACGACTTATAAACTCATTTTCATAGAACAGATCCAACATTTTTCAGATATCTTCTTTAATTTGCCAGTGACTAATATATTGTGTTTCCATTAAGATAAGGGTTTATTTAAGCAATGAAAATCAAAATTTCTCATTTGTTAAATTCAGCTTCTCTCTGCCTATGCTGCATCTGCTCTCTCCACAGCTCCCACCCCAAAAGAAAACAGAGCTCGAGTCCCAGAAGAGCCAAACGTGTCAACTCAGTTAACCGTAAGAATCTTCAATCTTGCCAAATGCAGTTTTATTCAGCAAAAGCTGTTGTCCCCAGACAACAGGACCTTTGACATCAAGTTAAACTTTCCAACTTAGCTATTACCATTTGGAGAATGTTTTAAACTTTTCTTTAATATGAGGACTCTATAAACGTGCTAGAGAAATGACTGAAATTATTTGATTTGAACTGATTTGAACGGGAGCTACTTGAATTCCTCTGTGATGGATAATCCTCACACCAAGCTTACACACATATGTGAGAACAAACACACCACTTGTGACTTACTCAGCTTCATACAAGCTTTAGTATTTAAATATTGCTTTACTGAACTAGCAGCCAGTGAAYCTGTGCAATACCTGAAGGAACACAGTATTAATGTTTCATTTTCCTTCCACTTTTCCTATGCCCTTTCACTAGAACAGGAAGATAGATAGYCCATACATACACCTACCTTGTGCTGCAAAAAAGACTATACACTGCCAAGATACTTCACCTAGCCACTATTCTCAGTAAAATAAATAAAAAATAAAAAAAAAAGAAAAGAAAAACAATGACAATGACAATAACAATAAATAAATCCTTTGATAATGCTTCAAAGGCTTGATTTTAAACTTCCTTGTTTCCTTGATTCAACACAAAGCAAAACAGATAGGCACAACTCTGTCATTCTCTATAGGATAGCAGAGAAAAGACAATCAGGAGTCATTCACTCCACCCCATTCCCCAAGGCGAGTAGCAGTAGCCAAAGGAATTCTGTAATTCCAATTTATGCCAGTCAGAACATTAAATGCATGCAGAGTGAGCGATCTTACTGGATTCCCTCCAAATTTCACTGCAGCAACAATCTCAATATTGTTTGAAAACAAATCAGAGAGTAAGTTTTCTGCAATAAAACTTCTGACAGTGACGTTCACGAAAATATTAAATTTCAGCAATATGCTGACTTTTTAAAAATGGACATCTGTTTACATTTAGCATCCTCATGCGACTCTATTCAGCAACACTGAAAGGRTGAGGGCATTCCTTCCCTACATCCCTTCAAAACTGGGTGTAAATATCATGCTGATCAATTGGGAAATTAGCAGTAAAGGAAATCAAATCCTGCAGTCCTTATTCCAGGAAAGTACTTGCTGAAGTCGAAGGGAAGAACCCACCTGAAATTATTCGACATGCATAAAGATTGCTGGGTTTGGAACAGGACCTGTTTGGGATCACAGACTGTCCCTCGGTGCCTCTCCATCCCCATCTTCTGCAATGTCCCTGTCCCTGGGGCAGCCAACAACACTGTCCTGCGTGGCTGTTTGGACGTGAGTCAAAGCAGAACCTTCCTCGGGGTCAAGAAAGTCTCTTTTCACTTGTGAATTAGAGAAGAAAACTTAAACCACATGATGAAAATGCAAATGTATCAGTTGATGGTGCCACCTGCTTCTCCCCAGGTCACCATTCAAATCTCCAGGCTTAATGCTGCAAAGGCCACTGCGACTGCAGTTTAGCAAAGCATGCTAAGCAGAGCGACTGTGCTGCACCCACATCCCACCTGCGTTTTGTGGAGATAACTCAGGGTTACTGTTTGAAATTCAGACCAGCCACCTTTCATGAGACCTGCCCCGAAAACAGCTGGAGTTTTCTACCAGGATTTACAGCCTCTAAGCAGCATGACGAGCAGTCCTGTGGCCTGGCTCTGGGGCAGTCCCTTGCAGCCACCTGAACGCTCACAGCTGGCAAAGGATCCCGAAGTTCCTCAGCCTGGCGAGCTGGGGTTGGGCTGCTGCAAGACACCTCAGCGGCCAACGGAGTGTTTGGCGCTAACGGGAAATTCTAAGGACACATCTGATGCCATTGGGAACGGCAAGGCTCAGGTTCTGCACAGCACTTAAGGCTATTTCAAGTCAGAAACAAAACTATTTAAAGAGTACTTGGAYCAGGAAACGAGGAAGAGGCATGGACAGACACGGAGGATTAGTTCTGTCTGGGAACAAAGGAAAAGTAGGAACATTGCCTGCCACTGCCATTAAGAAATTGCTACTGGAATATCTGTAGCTACTGACCTCTTACTTCCACAATAAGTTCTTTTTGGGGTTTGTTTGTTTGTTTTAGGGGGAGGAGTTGGGAGGTACAAAGGGACAATTTGAACATTTTCAGAATAATCTGAATACAATAAAATTGTGCATTTTTCACAAGGAGCAATAAAATAATTACGGATTACAAACCAAACTAATGCAGACAGCTTAGCACCATCTCAAATGAAAATCTTAGTGGTTTCCAAAAAACTTTATGAGTTGGCAAGTATGAATCTGAAATATTTCTGCTGAAATATTTCAGCTGAAGATTTCAAGTGTTTGATCAAAGGCTAAGAATATCATTGCACAATCTCAAAGCTACGTGAGTAAATCAAATTATAGTTCATAATCAATGCTATACATTAAGTACACATCAGAGGTTAAAAAGCAACTAATAATGACGCAAAACCATTGGTGCTCTGAAAATAATTTTGATCTATTGCTTTCTTAGTGATATGAATGTATTTCCCACCATATGAACAAAGCAGTCGCTTTCTTTAGTTATAAAAGTGCTAGGTATACACTCCCAGTTTGGGAATATAAATTCACATTCAACTAGGCAACGCACACTAATATCATGCTGTCAAAAATGGCTCCATTCCACTGTACTGCCACTTCACCCACATTGTTAACACTTCTATAACTCCATTTTCAGGGATTCACGTTAATGACCTGTCACATTTAGCTGCTGGCTGCCAGACAGGACACAGAATTAACCATTTGCACCACCACCAACCAGCACTACCCCAGGGTGACCACGCACTGCCACAGCCTCACACATTTTGCCTCTCCAACAGAGGTGCCTCTCTGGGCATTACGGAAGAATTAACGTCTAATATCACATCAGAAAGCCAGGAATGGCAAAACTMACATTACTTTTCATGAAGCCAGAATGCAACCTACAAAGTTTTTCAATGTGACACATCTTTTAGTCCCATGACACTAAAGCAATTACACTTTGTAGGTAGGAATAGCAGAAGTCACACCAACTTTTGTATTATAAGATACATGGCCTATTTGTGATTGTTAATAAGTTGACCTCATTCTTCTTTAACATGCTATTAACAGTAGGTCCACATATATGATAAGTACATACAGTCTATTTTGCAGGCAAGACACCTGCAATATCTCCAAGTGTTATTAAAAATTGAATTTCCTGGTGCATTGGGCAGTAAAAGCAGAGAGAGGATGAACACCTCTGCAAGAGCTCGTATCAATTACGCTCAGCTTATTTATAAGCTGAATATTTGAATTATATAGGTGGGAAATATAGACTTCTTGGGGGAAAGAGCCTTTGTCCCATTTGACTTTAATATGAACTTGTAATAATTGTTGTGCTTTAGTTTTCCCACCTGCTGTTTTTCCCCAGGAGGTTGTTCCTTGCCTGTCAGCAGTGCTGAATCCAGGCGCAGGAGCTCCCACCGCTCCAGCCCCTCCATCCCCTCCTCCCGGCACTTCTTGCTGCCCTCGCGCTGCTCTCTGCAGCCCCCTCAGCTGTGTCATCAGCCCTGTTTGTGAGGCCACTGACACGACCAAGGTTAAAATAACTCTCTTCCTTGGAGGGTTATTATTAACTCAGATTGTTTAAGTTGCTCGGTTTACACGACAGCCTGGTGAACAGCCGTATTCACACAGTTTGTGGGGGCTCTGAACTGCACAGTGAGGTAGGAATAAGCATCTGGCGACTGGATCTTCTTAGTCTGCCAGAACCGCTGAACTAGGTAATCACACTTCAAGGAAGAAGAATGGGTAGAAATGTACAGTAAAGACTGGGATTATTTTTTTTCCTACTTGGCTAACATGAAGTAAAATGGTCCTTCAGAAAGTAAATGGGGCAATTACCTGAGGAAAACTTCAACCATTAGTCACAGGAAATACAAAAGAAAATAAAAAGCTGATATTATTTCATGGTAGTGATTGTGATTCTTATCTCCTCCCTCAGCCTCAGAAAGATAACTTTAAGCATAAAATAACAACAACAGTCCTCCTATATCTGACAACTCGTGTTGATGGATTTCCTATTTGGACAATCTAAGGAGTCTTCTTAGACCTTCTTGGATCTCAATGTGTTATGTGGGATTGTCACCTCCTGATGCGCAGCTGAAGTACTCGTGCTTAGCTAGCACATAACCAGGACTGCTAACTAAGAGCAAGCATAGGAAAGAGTGCAAGAAGCCAAGACGATAGCAATAAAGCTTATTCTTTTCAATTAGCTTTTGCTGGCTCGCTCTCTGAAACACCTATCAAGTCTTCTCTTTTGGGGCAATCAGAACAGGGCACTTTTCAGATCAATGAATAGGATCCAATAATGCCACCTTTATGCAAACTGTATATCCTGTTCCTCCATTCTTTAGTCTTTGATTTGCAGATCTGCAAATCAAAAAAATATTTCCAGTCATTTAGCAAGTCTCTAAGTATTTTTGGAGACAGCTGAGTGTATGGGCTAGTCACAATTTGCAAGTTCTGTTTTTCTATACGACTCCGTAGAATCAACATTTTGGTACTAGGAGCAAGCAACATAAAACCCTAATGTAAACAGCACTCTGATTTATTTGCTGCTTCATTTTTAGACTCTGATTCTACAAACCTATTTAGACATGCTTACTTCTAAAACATTAACAGTCACTCATTTATTCTGAATATTTACCCAACTAAAGTGAAGTATGGAAGAGGGTAGCAAGAGGCATTTGCTTTCAGGCTCTTGTTTTCACAGTTGAGATGTTGGAGGCTCAGCTTTCTTCTCCTTGGTAGATTGCTGTAGGAATTGGAGCTAAGTTGAGAGTACAGTGTTTGAGTTTGCTTTTTGCCAGTTTTCATTTACTGGAGCATAGAGACATCAAGTTGATTGTCCAAGGTCATACAGGGAGCAAGTGGCCCCACCAGGATTAGAGTCCAAAATCCACTCCCTCATGTCCCTGCAGTTCTTTATGCTAAACCACATGGCACTGTTAAATCTTCCTCCCTGAAAGCTTGCTCAATTTCTGCCTGATTCTTTTCTTTTACCATCTCTTTATTGCTTTGCTACGGCTGGAATCCAGGGGATGGCTTTTTATTTTTTTCTTCTATTGTGTTTTGCACAAGAAATAAATATGGGAAGAAATATTGCATACTTAAAAAAGATCTTTTATGAGTATTTAATTTCTTTTCTTTACGAACTCCCCCTTTGCAACAGCCTTTGAGAAGTCTGAAAATAAACTGCTCTTTTACTACCAACCATTTCCTTTCAAAGAAAACTGTTCTTTTTTATTCCACTGGATTTATTCAGTTTTCTTGGTTGTGGACCATGTTCATCATGGTAGGTTAGACAACTTCTGCTGCAGAAAGGAGGAGGACTGCAACCCATTTTAAGAAATGATTCATTATAAGCAGCTCCTAAAAGGCTAGATATCTCCATTGCCAGGACACCTACATTATAGCTCCCGACAAGAGAGGCATTTTGCAGAATGTACTGCTCACAGCTTACATACTGAGACGGTGACCCCTTCACCATTTATATGCAGGTCATTCATCTTCCAGAAGTCTTTGTGCCTTTACTTGTATTGATTCCTTTAAGAAAATACATAAATGCTCTTGAAAACGCACGGCACAAGAACCATAAGATTGCTATGCTAATCATAAGATTTGTATTAGAATAGTGTGCTGGGCTAAGCTCCATACCCCAAATTTAACACCTAAAAGCCAAAAGGCTCGAATTGTCTCCCCCTTCCACCAGCACATGTGCTGGCTCACTTGTAGCTGGCAGATAAGGGCTGCTGCTTTTTAAATGACAGGCTTTATCTCTTGCACACACGCCCTGTGAAATCATGTCTTGACCAGAAGGGTCACAAAAGCAGAACACATCTCTGCCACCATCCAGGCTCCCCGAAGCACCACCAAGAACGGGACAACCTTCTCCGGCTGCACAACACACCTCGCATGTCAGCATCACCAGAAACACCCAACGACTTGCCAAGGGCTTAGTCTGCTCTGCTCATTCCTCAATCCTAGCACTCGAACCTGAAGGTTGTAGAGCACACTTCATAGATGTGTATTTAACAGAAAAATACTACCGTCTTTGAAGTAAGTGAATGCTGAGCTGTCTTCATAGCAGAAACGTTCCTGGGTAACCTAGCAATTCAGTAAGCATTTCCAGCCCACGGGAAACACTTCCAAATTCAGAACAAGTGAGGCAACTGTTGGAAGAAGCAGCAATGAGCGATTTAGATCTTTCTATGAGGTAAACTAGTCATTTCAACTTGTGATTTATTGAAAGTATTACAGGCAAGCTATTAAAAACTCCAGTCTCTGGACCTAAAACAAGATCATATTCAGCAGAGATTCCACATGSTCAATAACTTAAGCCTGTGTAGCCTTCTACATAGTAATGGAATGAATTCCTGATAATTTTAGCCATACCATTATAAGGGAAGGGTCAAAAAGATGCAGTAGGACAGTGGGATGCATGACACAATCTTCAACTACCATGAAAATGACAATAAGGGGTTACTCTTATTGTACCTTATTGGCTTGTTGTTACTTGTGGAAAGTAAAAACTATCATTACCTCCTCCCTTCAATTTACAGATAGCCACTATTTTCTCTTAATTTCAAATGAATAGGCAAGATTTGCCTTATCTTGATCACTAAGGCACAGCAAGTATACATGTGCATGTAGGAACTGACTAGCAGTGCTTCACCAAACTACRTCCTGGAACTGCATTTTTTCCCCAAAGAAGCACCAGATCTGGCTGCAGTGTCATATCTGACTGTACTGTCAGGTGCTCRTTTCCTGAACTCATTTCAGGCTTGCTGAAGATTGGGCACCTTCCCGATGGATAAGCTAGCTTGAAATAGAGAGCTCAGTGCAGCTGAAGGGAACCTAGAGGTGAAATCCTCCTCCCGGGGTTCGCTGAGGTCCCCCATGGGAACCCCCCAAAGCTCCTTGGCCCCTCAGGCCGGCCTGGCGCATGTGCAGGTAGGGGCTAAGGTGCAAGCCGGGTCTCCTCTAAGCTGTACAGCAGCATTAGCAGAAYGACAAGGTGACAAACCTGCCTCCCTGTATTTTCCCTAGACAGTCCCCTAAAGCAAAGGCAGCTTTTTAGTAAAATACAAAGGCGTAGTAAACAYATTAGAAAGTGTCTTGACACACATCAGCTTTCTGCATATGAAATTGTCTTTGAAAATAGCTACCAGCTCTCTCCGCTGATCCTCCTTCTCCTGTACTTGGCTCCTACTGCCATTTTGTGACTAATTCCATTTAAATCATTACAGAGAATGGTAGCGTTTCTATGCCGCCCTATAGCAAAGGCTGTAAGCTGTAGGTAGTACCACATGCAAAGCATTGCCACTAAGTAAATCCCCTTTTGCAAGTTTGAATTTGTAAGACAGAAGAAATATGGCTAGTAGCAGACATCCTGAGGGATAACATGAAATAATCCAAAAGGCCCAATTCACAGTTCTTCTATTACTATGAGTCAAAATATTTTCTGAGAATGGCTTCATGATGACCATTTGAAATAAAGGTTTTCAGGTGCATGGAGAACTGAGAAATTGTTGTAATAAGTTATCTTCATGATTCCAGTGCTGCTTTCATGTTTTCAGTTATTTAACTATGTAGATTACAACTAGTCAAGCTTGGTCAAGCATAGCTACCAATAATTTGCCCAATCGATAAGTTTTTCACACCAGAATTCAGCATAACATTATGAGAGGAAACTCTCATAACAGAGAACTGCAGTTTTCTTTAACGAGCTGATACTATCAGGTCTATATTTCATAATAAACATTTTGTTCTTGTTGTTCAGCAGCTTAGTTAAAATTTTGCAGACTTCTTTAAAGAAGAATTCTTGGTGGGGAAAAAAGGAGGTCATGAATATGGCTTTTCAAAAGGATATAAACCCAGTCAAGCAGTTGGAAATCTCAGGTCTCACCAAATGATTCCTCCTACTCAGAGGAATAAACACAAGCGAAGTCAGCAGGCTAAAGAAACAGCTAACTGTATGATAAAGAGGGTGGAATAAAAGAACTTTCAAAGAAAATATTGACCCTGGAAAAGGAAATAAATATATTTTTGCTCTGAAAGGCAATTCTGTATTTTGCCTTGCTAAAGTACACAGAACAACCTACAGGACATGCACCAACACATAGTCTGCATATTTCACATGCCTCCTCCACCCTAACACTCGGAAGGGCAGCCTTCCAGCTCATGAGCTCATGCAGGCCCAACACTTGCAGCATTTCCAAGGCCTTGTAGATAAGGAGCAGAACCCTGCGCGATGGCCCCTTTCCCCCACGTATAACCCGCGTCCCAGAAGAGCTCAGATGGACCCATCTCCCGCCTGCTCCTTCAGCCCAGTGATTCAGCCCAATGGATTTCAGCAGCTCACCTGAAATTGTTGCCAGTCTTCCTGATTTTATTCAACTGTAGTTTAGCTTGCCACTTCTGCCTTGGATGTTCCAAGTCCTTCTTTATTGTAAATAATGCCACCACGTTTCAGAGTCACAACTGATGTGCACCTGTCACCTGATCAAATCCGACTGCAAGCTACAACTCTGCTCCTGAACTCAGCTGTCATTCATATCATATAATCCTTTTCCCCAGACTTGGCATTCCGGTGGGCGCTTCCTTGGCATGCAGACTGTAAGCACAAGGGGGCAGACTTTCACATAAGCCATAGTTGTTCCCTATGTTAGAATTAAATCAAGATAGGCAGAAATAAATTCATTTATCAGTTCTTCAAAACCTAGAAACTATGAGAAGCACCTTAAGTTTAATACCAACTCATTATAAATTTGAATCCACCCATGTAGATTTAGGTACCTAGTACTAGGTACCTAAAATTGTATTAATTCAAGTATTAATAAATGCATCTGCATTATATTTTTCATTTGGATAGGGATTTTTCACTTTGCCAAGCAATCTTAAAGCATGTAGTCTGAATTCCTGCCAATTCAAATTAACCTGGAAAATGCCACCCATCTGAAACACACAGAGTGTGTCACCTGAAAGCAATTTCTGGTGACTGAAGCATTGGTGGTAAAAATGCAGTATTATTGTTACTCTGATGAGCCAAAGCTAACTTCAGAAATAAYGTATATTAGAAAGCCAAAAGCAATTTTCTATTAAAAACACATTATGAGCTTCAAAATTTCCTTCTGGATAATGCTGTTTACTTGAGTTTTACTCTAGGCCATGGTAAGAGTAGACACGTAAACAGGATCATGTTTCCTCATCTCAGTCCCCACGCGGGCTCATGCTAGGCACAGTTGCTGACAAACGTGTGGGCTTTAAGCATGCACTGCATGAACAGCATCCAAAACTCCATACACACTGCTAGTGCTCACTGCACATTTTTGTTTCTCCTTATAAAAACTGATATTAAACGTTATCCTCTGCTAGAGGATTTTTGTCATGCAATACTGAGCTTGAACTTCACGGAGCTGGGCCGTACGGGAAGCTGGCTGTCTCTGCCTGCTTTACTGAGGAATGAGCAACACATGGCCTACTCGCTCCACGACTTCTCTTCARATTTGAAGCAGAGGAGATTAAGGGACTGATAATATAAAAAGAAGGATGAATAAGAGAGAAAAATGGATGCAAGAAACTCAATATATCAAGGAAAAAGTAAACCATAGTGTGCTTTCCACTAACAGCTCTAACCGTGGTGCTAGAAAGCCAACACAGAAAGCTCATAAAAGCAGTTGCTAGAGAAAGCCAACTCTCATACTCAATTGCTGTTAAAAAACCTCGGTATACACATTGCAATGATCTACCACTAAGTTTGCTTCTGTGAATCATTCATAGCATGAATACAGGTAGCTACAATGCTGAAGTTTGGATTAGTGGTTTTTCGTGCTGTTTTTTCTTCTAATTTAATTCTTCATTAGAATAGATGACAAAATAGCATATGTTGAGGATAATCAACACCATACCTGCATCTACAGAAACAAAGGCTTTATAGAATTTCACACTTTTTACCATAAATCCTGAATAAGAACCCTTTCTTAACCCATATATAGCAAAGGAAATTACCCTAATCTGAATGTACACTATTAGCTACAAATATCCTGCCTACAGACACCACATCTATTTCAGGCTAATGCCCACGCTTGGATTACCATATGGAGCTAAATCTCTCATCAAATAAAACTCAGCATTAGATTTCTTCCTAGATATTAAAACTTTCAGGACCACCTTGCAGGTTTTCCTGTCTCAGTCACTTCCCGCTGATCAAGTTCAGCAAGTCTTCATCCATCACCAGAAATAGCAAGATCCGCCTCCAAAACGTGCCCCTGAAACTTGCAGTTTAACTACTTCATATTTGCCAGAGTGAACAAAAGGTTACAGGTTGTGCCATGCTCTGGGAAAGAGAACAGGACTGAGGATTCAGGGCCGGTAAACCCAGCTCTTTTGTGGAGCACCTTCTTCCCACCACAATCTGCCAAAGTTGCTTTGCCATCTGCCTCATCTCTGTTTCGTCCCAATGAACCTACATGCAGTAAATATTTCCTATTCTTCCCCTTATTAATTTATTTATGTATTTAGCAAATGGAGTCATGGTCTTCACATATGACATATATGGCATTAAACGAAGTTTTTCTCTGCATAATATCTGAATAAGTATCACCACCTAGTGTAGGTATTTTAAGCAGTCCTGGGCCTGCAAAAGAAGAGTCCTGTATTTTTTGAAGTCTTTAACTTCGCTTGTTCTTTCACAACGATGAGATGAATAACAGACATTCCCTCCAAATTAGTTTCAAAGCTAAATGTTAGCTAATACAGTAAATGTTAAACATACAGAGTAAAACAAATCAAGAGATGCTGCAAGGGAAATGGTGGAGCTGACTTTATCATCCCAGTTTAAGCTGCTTTTGAGGAAAAAAGAGAAACTATGCCAAACAACCCTCCATACAATTATTCTCTCCATTATTTCACAAGTGCTTTGGAAGATGACAGCAGTTTAAAAAATCATCTCAGTTGAACTGTATCCAACAGCATGAAACAAACTAGTGACTTGTTCTCTTCTCGTAGAGTACATTTAATCAGTTCAGATTCAGGCTTCTCTTCCTATTCAAATGACCTGGCAATGTGCATGGATCTCCTGGAAGCGACTCAAGTCCCGGAATCTGCTAAGGAGTGCGCACATCTCGCTTGCCACACTGGCATCTTTCAGTCGTGGTGTGAGCTGTTCTCCCAAAAAGAGAACAAGAACAACACACACACATGCACACAAACCTCCCCAAAAGACAAAGACCTCCTTACCCTGCCACCAAGCCATGCCATTTGGATTCACTGGTCACAGCCTTCCTGCTTCGGACTTTTGGACCATCTTGGATCACCACCTATCGAMAAACTAGGGATTTTACCTTGCTCATGTTGTTTGGGGGTGTTTCTGGATTCACAAGTCTGTATCTAAGCTCTAGAGAGAAGAGCTGCAATGAACTCCTTGTGCTGCATCTCCTGCCTCTTACACAATCCCACTGAGCGCAAGGTTAAATGCTTCAAAAATCATTTTTCGAAGACAACCACAAAAGAAGAGTAGAAAAAAGAGAGAAAAAAAAGACTTACTAGAATTTTTAGTTAGATAAGGGATTTCTGAGAGAGCCAGAGACCACCACTGGAAGAATTTAACTTGTGATGTTAAATGAAGTATCAAAAGTCAAAATTTCATACTTAAAGATACATTATCGCTCATACAGAAGAATTCATGCCCACAGGGCTTTTACAATCCATGCTACGTAGATGGCAGGACCTTTGAGGGGACACAATAACCATAAATCTTTGCAGCTGAAGAACTTAAGACTTAAGAACTGATATTTGACAGATTCCCACTGTGATTTAYAACTTCAGCTGCACCACCAAAGCATAAGAGAAAGAACCACAAGAAATAAAGAACCATAAGAAATAAAATCTTTCTCCATATGCCCCAAACATAGAGTCCCAAGAGATGGTCTTAACTASACCAAGCCAGCAGGACCAGCTCCAGTAGATCCACACTGAACCACAGCCCTTCTGTCCTGCCCTGCCACACTTCTGTGGCCTCGTGCCACTGAGTTTTACCAAACAAGCCTAACAGTGCACTCAGGCTTCCCAAGAGGAAAATACTCCTGATCCCTTGGCATTGTTACAAATTCCTTCCTCTGGTACTAGGTACTGTGATATGTACATAGCGGAGCTTGGCTTCTGTTTATTTGGATTTGAAGTAGCTCATAAAATGTTGCTTTGCAGTGAACACGCGTACATGTCCACCGAGTCCCTTGGAAAGCTTGGCACTCTTCTGTGTTCGGGCAGATTTTTATCTAAATTTGACTTTTATATATTAACTCTAAGTCTCATGCCCAGAAGTAGTATAACGTTTCCATGACAACATTTCATAACAAGACTTGACATTTTTCAGACTTACTGGCACAGTTAAAATTTAAAGGAAAAAAAATCACCATATTAAAATGAGATGTTCCAATATTTTCCAATCTCACAGTGCTAACAATGTAGATGTCTTCCAGGGGAGCCTGTGCAGAGTTATGCAGAATTCCCTGGTCCAAATTACAGAAGTAAAAGCTCCTTTAGTATTTTTAGACAACTCTGAGGCAACTGAAAGCCCCTTCTCAAACTCCCATTGCCGTGTGAGCTGAGCTGCCTTCGGCGCAGCTTGCCTTCRGGGTGGTGACGCAGGTGGAGGGGCAAGAGGGAACATTACAGTTCAGARCAGTGCAGCATTTTCTTTAACATTCCCCTCAGAGTCACTTTGGATTATTTCCCAGTGGGAAAGTGGGAGAGTGGGGGACCCGTGGCAGCGGCCACGGCAGGGACAAGGCCCCGGCGCAGGGCTGCCCTTCACTGCACGCAGGTGCCAGCCCTTCAGCTGCCACCAGCCGCCAGTGGAGGAGGAGCTCGGACTGCCCTTTCAGGGATAAAACCCTGGCCAGGAGMCCCTCCGGGTGCCTTTGTGTGCCCAGCAGCCACACACGAGCTTCTGCCCCCCGTCTCCTGTCTCGACACTGTCCTGCAGCCCAGAGCACTAGGGCTGCCACTGCAACAACTCCAAGGGACATTTTTCATAAGACATCTGGAGCAGAAACTGATATAGAAACAAAGCAGACAAGTAACAAGTATTACACCCCATACCAAATTGTGGTCTAAACACTCATGTACTGTATGTTTTAAGATGCTTTAGATGCTTCAGCTCTTATCATTAGTGTTAAAACACCTCACCGGCATCACAGAATACCAGAGCCTTGGAGCRGGTATTTTTATCAAAGCCATTTTTTAACTGAGTTTTAGAGTCAGCACTTGAACAAGGAAAGATTAACTAACCTTCTCATTGCTCTGTAGGAAATGTAAGCACCCACTCCTAACGAATACCAGTGCCGTAAGCCACAAGCACACGAGCAACAGCTCCAGCTCTGCCTGCATCCCCAGCCACAGCTCTGCCTTTCACCAAATCTGCGCTCGACGCATTAGTTATCCTTTTATTACTTCACTTGATCAAAGAAATGGACTAGATGCTGACTTTGTAGCCATTTTGGCAGCGTTGTTGGAGGAACTTGAAATTATTAAGCAGATGTTCTGCAACATAACTGGGGGCTTGTTTGGCTCTAATGAGATACAATATTTGCTACAATGAAGGAAATTGCTTGCGGATTTGCTGTAATGCATTTTACATACAGTGGGCTACATTTATATTGCAGCAATGAAAAAAAATACAGTAAAAGTCCATATTACTTTTCAGATCTGATGATGTCACCAGACTCATTATTTGGAGGGCTGGGGGAAGAGGGGAATCAGGCTCAACTTTTTGAGGTCTGGTTTTACACTTGGTATCTACCTCAACGGTGCAACACATCCAAACACTTAAGCTCCCTGCGATCACTCTCCAGAGCTATCACAGCACTGCTTCAGCATAACAAATCACAGCAGGTTGCATTTCTTAATATTTTTCAGGCCTTTGACCAAAATCACCCAGAAGCAGATCTCCTCTTTTCAGATATATGAACAAATTTAATCCACGGTTTCTTTGGCTCTTTCAAACTTATTTTTAAACTTGTGGTATTTGGATTTAAATTCACAGTTATACAATGCAATATGGAAAGCAAATTAACAAATTCACAGGTTGCCTTTGTGGGCAAATGCCAGAGATTTGTATCTATCTGGGTGTAAGAGGGAGGACTGATCCAAGAAAACATTAGCAGGAATTCTCTCTTTTGTAAATGGCCTCCAACCATGCCTTAGATATTTATTATGCGCCATGCTTATAAAACTTCCAAAACGTCTAATGGAAACAGAGCACAATAGAAGCTGGTTCTGCTTTTCATTTTATATACAACCACTGGGAATCTCTTTCTTCTGATGTTCATCCATATTATAAGCTTTTCTTTAACAGTGGTAAGATTTTCCTTGCTTTGAAAATAGTAATTCATCATAACAAATGGGAATATCAAGCATATATAAATGCCATTCCAACTACTTATGCTGGTTAAATTGGTATAATCTTTTTAACTCTCTTCTCTACGCTCAGCACTACTGAAAAATTCCATACAAAACTCTAACATAATACTCAGAAACAGATAAATGCTTACATTTAAATGATAATGTGAAACAGGCACACAAATTGTTCTTAATAAGAACAGTAGCTTTTTTTTTTTTCTCCCTTCCAGAAAAGCTGCACCAGCAACATCAGCAAGACTTTCACTCTTTGGAATATTGGGGAGTAGAGTTGGAAATTGTCAAGCCGAGGGATTTTAGAGGGGCAGCATCTGAAAAAAAGAGGCTATAGTTAAAATGCAGGCTATTCCTCATGAACCCTGTGTAACGGCTGGGCCTTCCCACCTCTCCTCCCCTCACAGGGCGAGGAGGGACAGTGCCCAGTGAGGAGGGACAGTGCCCGGGGGGAAGGCAGCTCCTGCTCCAGCTCGGGGCCCACCTGGCAGCCTTGCACCCACGCAAGGAAGCACAGGATGAGGCGCTTGCACCTCAACCCCACAGACAGAGGTTCCTCAGGACAGAAGGGGCTCAGGCAGATGCCTTCTGCCTCATGTTGCCACAGGCTGTAAGCGCGGAAGTTCCCGGTCGCCACATTTCTGCAGATGCCCCTGTGTTAAGGAGCAGTAAGTTCCCGTGGCAGCAGGAGGCTGCCCAGGGACTGGGGCTTGCAGCTAAGCTGAGAACCCTGCAATTAGGGCCTGCCCAAGGGACCTGCATTTTCTAGTTCGGGCAAAAACTGCTCATGCTTCAAGTGCCCGAGACCTGCACTTAAACTTCTCTACCTACTATCAAACTACCCACTATCAAAACACAGCAATAGATAAAGTACTAGATATGGAAACTAAGATTGTTTGTGTTTGAGCAACATGTGCTAGATTAATGAGGCTTCCTCAGCTTTTTAGCCAGTCACAACTGGATTGGTGAACTCCTCTCACTCTGGTATCCACAATTACATCTACTGTATTCTCTATTTAGGAAATAAACTCCTGTTTGTTTATTGCTGCTTCCAGAGCCTGCTGGTACGCTAGTCCAACAGAACTCCATGAGAAATTCACCACGTCTGAATAAAATATAAATCATAGATGAATTCTTTGAACTTGTCATCATTTTCCAAAGAAACTGACTCTTGATCCTAAAAGGARTAAGTTACATGCTTAATTCTACAACCAGAGAGAAATCTGGATATTATCAACCTGTAACAAAGCTCAGACCTCAGTTTTGTTCACTTTTTCAGTGACAGTAAAAATTCATCTAAATGACGCTGCAACTTTGACCTCAAGTAAATGGAAAAAAGCTCCTACTAACTTCAACGGTTCTTGTACCCTTAGGACCTACAAAAGTCATATTTATACTGCATTCCTTTAAATTCGGCAGAAACTGGGAACTACAACCCACTGCACAGACACTAGATTAGGAAAATGCACCACACTAGGACAGACATTGTTGACTAGAGTAGGCAAATGTGAAATTTCTTATGAAATCAAACATACAAGAAATACTAAAATATTAAGACATTCAGAAATGTATTATTTAGTCAACAAAAACTGCTTCCACACAAACTGAGGCAAAGAGTAATTTTAAAATCTAAAAGTTTTATATCCATTTCAAGTAGTGAATMTCTTCTCTCTTTTACTTTGAAAATTCACCTTTATTAACTCATATGTTCATTTCTTTTTAAATATTAAAAACAATATTCAGCAAGCATTTTTCAATTTTGCATTCTAAGCTGATCAACGTACACTGCACAGAAGAAACTGTTTAAAATCAGGAATACRCTGCCAAAGATTGAAAGTGATACAAGAAACATGTCGAGTAAGTATTTCATACATTTAACAAGAAAGATGGAACACATGTTGATAATCTTTTGCGTAGTTGTTGCTGTTTATTCAATATTCCCAAAAGTTAACCTATAACATATGTTAAAATTATTACCCTCTTCCAGCCTTGCAGCTCTATTTAATCCTCCAGACTATTACACGGATCTAGAAGACATGACAGGATGAGTGGTCTTTTCGTAAAAACTGCACACCTGCAAAATAATGTGAGCTCTAAATTTTCCCTCATTCCAGTGCCTTAACATTGTCAAAAAAAAAAAAAAAAAGAAAAAAGAAAAAAGCTAGAGCATAAAAATAACAAGGAAGAGTTTCTTTGTCAAGCTGTGCAGCAAAAAAAAAGCAGAGAGCATCTCAGCCTGCTTATCTGCTTATCTCAGTGTGCTACAAAAATAATTTACCACTAAAAAGAACAGATCTAGCAGAATTAAAAACAACCTCCATTCTTCATGTCTGAAAAGAGGCCTTCAAATAGGGATAGGATGTCATGTTCACATGTGAGTTTTGTCATATGGAAGCAGAAGTTCAAAATTCAGATTCAAAAGCAAAGATAATTTTTTGGAGTGACATTTTGGCCTCAAAACTTTGATAAGAAGCTTTCCCAGAGATAAAAGGAGTTTAAAAATGCAGTAGCACCCTAAATAAGAGACCATCACCTCCAATAGTCTCAAATGGACTAAAGCATCCTGAAACATTTATTCTACTTGTATGCTTATATACAGTAATCACTGAAAAAAGGAGCAGCACTAGAAATTGTGAGGAAAGATTTCCTTTGCTAAGACAGTCAAGGTAATTAATTTGCTCCTTTATTCCTTCCCTTGTATTGAGGAACCCAACATACAAACAGATCTGATGCTAGAAAAGCAGGTGGAGATTCAAAAAGGCTGTAATTCTATCCCTGGATAACATTTCCATGCAACATTTACTAGAACTGATGAAAGACTCAAAGTAATTGGGATTATTTTTATTGAATAATTCCTAAATGGCAGAATCCTTGGCTCTGAGGAGGTTTTGCTTGGCACGAGATCCAAAGCGGAGGATACAGAGAAGGTGCAGACCAATTGCCTTGGGCTGGTTAAATTCCTAGCACATGCTAATCTAAAGGCATCTTTGCTCTGATGCTGACATTTGCTCCTGGATAACAACCTCAGTAATGACACCCCGACTCCTTGCCCACCTCTTGCCTCTGGGGTGTTCACCCACTCACCTTCCCAGTAGCCAGACTGTTCCCYGAGCCAAGGGCAGCAGCTCCTGGGCTGCAGTGAGGAGCCACCCAGCTCTGCAGAGCCGCTGTGCACCAGTGCCGAGGCGAAGAGCGAACACGGGGAGCAGGGACCGCTGTGCCCAGCTGTGGCCCTGGCCGACCRCGTGCGCCGACGGCTGCACCAGCCCCAGACAGTGGTGACAAGGCTGCTAGGTGCTTCCCTCCAGTCTGGCGGGCTGCTGGATCAAAGCATTTCATCAACTCCATGGAGGCATTTTAATGGAGGGAGGGGGGAAAAAAAAGTAGTTTTCTTGCATGACTTGGCAAATTATTAGCGACAAAGAATCACATTACACTGAGAAACTGCTACCGTTYGTTTCCTCTCCTTGCCCTTCCTGCCCCGACACATCCTCACGCAGCACTCAAACACGACTTTGCTGAAAATAAACAGATTGCAAAAGCAAAAAGCAAACTATGGTTTAATTCTGTATTGATCCCAAACTGCAACTAAAAGTTTTAAAGTTGCATTTTAAA